>NC_044206.1:10851833-11106833 GCF_900880675.1 Sparus aurata
ATTCCTCATACCCCAAAAGAAGATGGCCCTGAATTGATGGGAAGCAGCCACAAGGTGGCGCCTCTGATCTGTCAGTAGGTCACAGGGGGTTTTCAGCTGTCAGTTTTACATTACACACTTGGAAGCTTGGAAAATACACTAAAAGTGTCTTCACAGCTTCAGTTGAGTTCAGTTTTTTCAGTCCAACAAGTGGCTGTGAGCTCATGCCGTCACTCTCAAAGTGTTGGAGCGTCACCGCTGGTGAAACGTGGAGGAATAATGATATTTATTCCCCTGGTTCTCGTTACAAAAAGCATCCCTCCTGTCTCTGCTAATGCCATTAGTGCTGACTGGATTCACCAGAGACGCTGCTGTGTCAGAGGGTTTAGTGGGCCTCCCTCTGCAGACAACCAGCTCATCAGTTCAGAGTGGCCAGTTGTCATGGTGACAGGTGCAAACCCCCTTACAGAACTCTGAGGTGTGCACCTCAGCTCATCGACTTGTAGGAGGCCAGGTGTGAAAGATGAAAACCATCATAATGCACAGAACAGAGAAGTCCGCTCCTGCTGATTTTAAACGAACATCTTGGTGTTTCTGGTCTGCTGATCCTCACTTTTTTAATAAAATAACTTTCTAGTTTATTTTCCTTCACACTGCTCTCACTTCAGCTTGACTTACATCCATGTGAAAGTTCTCTCTCACCTTGTTGAGCAGTTTTCTAGGTAAAGACAGTGAGGTTTCGAGTCCTTATTCTTAAATAATTTAATAACATTGTTGAAAATAATGTCCCTTGGGGAATCATAAGATGATTTATGACCCACTGCTCCCTATAATCATCTGAATTTTGGGGAGATTATTCACTAAAACCCACGAGGGGGGAAAAGAGGCCTGATTGAATTTGAGATGTGTGTGTGTGTGTGTGTGTAAGCTTCCACGTGCACCTGCAGGGAGAGAGCGGGTTGGTGAAGGGGTGACGAAGGGCAGATGGGGAGAGGGGGGAAGTTGATTGGACAAAAATCGCAGTGATATGACAGCGAGGAAGAGGAGAGGGGGGGCGGGGCAGAGAGAGGAGAGAGCAGCGGATATAAACGGCGAAGGCTAATTGGCCAGGTGAGCAGGTGAGGAACACGAGAAGGAGGCGGCCGGCTGCGGGGAAAACTTGATCCTCGGACAGGTTGGAAACTCAAGCATCCGTCGGCGCATCCAGCTCGGCCTATATAAGACCGAGCCAACTGTGAGCGGACACCACAAAGCCTTATCTGCTTCTGACGGAGAGGAGACCGAGCCAACAGCGGTGAGTCCCACAGCTGCATGGGGAGAATACAGGTGTTTGGCCAGATGTGCAACTGTACCCTGCGCTGCGGGGAAGATGAGCTAGAAGTTGTGACCAAAGACTTATATTCTCTTTAATAAGGTTATTTTTTTTGTTTGTTTTTTTTTCAATTTTTAGAAAAGTTTTAGGCATATTTATCCTCAAAGCCTACAAATAGTAGTATTGCTCCAACCAGAGATGACAAACTGAGTGATGGATGACTTGATAAAATATATGTTTTTAAATCACTAACTGGATTGTTTTAAGATCACCAAACAATTATTCCTGTAATATTTTCCTATAAAGTTACAAACATAAGATAAAACATGATAATATTTGAACTCCTCAAGCGTTCAGGGACTGTAGTTCAATTATTGGGAAAGTCAGAAAGTGATGCATTTTCAAATTTTTGCACAAGTTGTGGCAGTTTATATCTGCTTCGAGGGCAGGGAAGAATTTTTCGACCTGTTAGGATGCCAGATTTATATCAGCACTACCAGATGTGGCTGACATTAGGGATATTCATCTCAGAAAACATGAGTTGCATGGTATTTGACTGAAAATTGTTGTACCAAGTAAAGACGATGATGTGATTTAAGTTGTAAGCGCTATGAAGTTTTAACAACTTAGAATTATTAGTTATAAGGGAATGGGTTGACTGGATTATAATTTTAAAGTAAGATCGCTTTGTCTGATTTTACAGTGTATTATTAGGCTATTGTCAGTTACAATGACCCTTTAAGAAATGGAAACAAAAAGTTTTTTGGGGTGGGGTGGCAAAATATTTTGTCCTTATCAAAATGTTGTATACTTGTAAATGACAGAACTTGAATACAGAAGAATTAAGTACTGTAGATAAGAAAATGTACACAGTATGATAACCAGCAAATTTTTAAAAACTGCTATAGCTCTGCAACCCTTGTGCTATGATCAAAATAGCTGGCATTTTCAAAGTTTTTTTTTTTTTTTTTAGCTGGTGGTGGTGGTCGTCCTGCACAGCTCAGCCAGCCCAATTAAGCAGTTCAAGGGCAGCAATTATCCTCAGTTATTAAGAGGCCACCGGGGGAAATATAACCAGGGAACCTAATGAATAAGGCATAGATCATAACATTACTATGAATGTATTAAATGTAGTGAAAACAAATCATGAAACAAATAGTATATCTTTTTTTATCAATTCCACTAATTCTTTCACCGACAGTTGAGCATATTTACCATTCATGACCGGAGTTTTGATGGGATCATAATATTAACCTAGATACATCGCCAAATGACAAAAGTTAATCCGGCATGACACAAAAAATGGACTAGGAGAATATCAAAAAGCCAGAATTAGGTGAAGAAAATGTGTGTGTCTGCGAGAGGACGAGTATATGTGTGTGTTTGTGTGTGTTTGTGTGTGTGTGTGTGTGTGTGTGTGTGTGTGTGTGTGTTCATGTGAATTATTCACAGAGCTTTTCTTTGACTCTGCAGGACCAACATGTCGCTCACCTCCATCCTTTCAGCTGAGGCCATTGAAAAAGCAGTCAAGGACTGTCAAGGTAGCGTCTCCACACACAAACACACACACCCACACATGCATGCACACACAGATACGCACACATGTTGGAACAAGTCCTGTCCTACAAATATTTAAACTACTCATTATCCATTTAAAACCCTCTAATACCTCCAACATCGCTCCATGACCTCAACACTAAGATCACAGGATCAATAGCTGTAACTTTACCTAACTACATGCCTAATTGTGATAAAATTGCACAGTAATCCTGATCAAAGAGTGCTAAATCGATCTGATCTGCACATAATCTGTGTTCCAGACGTTTCTAACACACTCTCTATACAAGGTGCATAATCTTCGCTATAGTTTTGTTGTTTCTAATATTGTACAGCGTCCTCTCCAGCTTTAACTGAATAGTGATGAAATCTGAATTTAGAAAGGTTTTCAATCATCTTGTCTGTTTTAGTGGAGGCATGTGTCGACTGGACTTAAAAGATAAAAAAAAACAGGGGCTGGAAAATCTCCCACCTGGACAGCAGCCACACACTGCTTTAATCCCCACATCAGCACCCAACCTGCTTAACCTCATGTGTCAGCTTCTGTCCCTTTTATTATTTATTTATTTATTTTTATCTATGGTTGTCTGCAACTGTGTGTGTGTGTGTGTGTGTGTGTGTGTGTGTGTGTATGTGTGTCATGTGTATTTCCAGCTCCGGACACATTCTGCTACAAAAAGTTCTTCCAGCTGTGTGGCCTGTCCTCGAAGTCGCCAAAGGAAATCAAAGATGTCTTCCAGATCCTCGATGAGGACAACAGCGGCTTCATCGAGGAGTCTGAGCTCAAGTGTGTGACGAAGAGATCGAATATTTTTTCACCTCAAATAACATCTTTTCATATAGAATTATCTGCAGAGCTTGTATTTTGTGTTTGTGTGTCTTTCAAAAAGATTTACTCGTACACAGTAGTAGTATTATGGGGGGAGGGCACCATTAAGCCATAGCATAATAATCCACTATGGGCAAAGTGTTATGATTACATTTGGTGTGTGTGTGTGTGTGTGTGTGTGTGTGTGCGTGTGTGTGTGCGTGTGTGTGTGTGTGTGTGTGCGTGTGTGTGTGGGTATGTACAGGTACTTCCTGCAGCGGTTCGTCCCCGGGGCACGAACACTGACTGAGGCAGAAACCAAGAGATTCATCTCAGCAGCTGATGATGACAGTGATGGCAGAATTGGAGCGGAGGGTCGGTATCTGATTTCTCAGATTGTATCTGTACAGAGTCATGATGTGGGCAGGATTGATCTCATTGGTTAGACTTAATTTCAGTGAGTGGAGTCAGACAAACACGATCTGAGTTAACAGAGAAGAGCCAGCTAACTTTATGCAGCTTGGAGGACTTTTGACATACCGAAGTGATGCGTTTAGCCATTGTTAGTCATTAACCTGTGAGCAACAATTAAGTGATTTGCTATCCTGCTTAAATACAGTATTATAGTCATGAATGATAACATTGATTTGCTATTAAAGCAACATTAGGTAGAAAACAGCAGCGCTGTGCACTGCCTCGGACTTCTTTACTCACAGTAACAGAGGGCCGACAATGAGGATGATAGGCATCCTTATTTATGCATAATCTCACCGACAAAATGTGAACGGGCATAAATTGACCAATGATTTCCATCAGTATTCTTATACATAATCGATTTAAGTACATATGCATCCATTACTGGCAGGCGGTGATTTATCATAATGTCTCGGCATTGATCTGATCCTCAATTTCAGATGCATTAAGACAAGTAACGTGGTCGATCCAAACAACTCAAAGAAGCAATAGCTTTAACATTTTTCAGCAGGGGATCGTTAAATTCAATCTACACGCTCAACTCAGAGGAATCACGAAATGTTCCTTCAGTGTTCAGTTCCTCAAATCAGTAACTGAGGATCTTTGTTCATCCATGTTGTTTCAGGTTTATCTGTGTAAAAACTATCTGCAGTGATACTAGAATGACCTCTTGATTAGTGTCCCAGTTTTGCCCACCGTCCAGTTGCCAGCAATATCTGAGCTCAGCTGTCTTACATAAGAGGACAAAGACTCAGATTGGAGTCTTTATTGTTATTGTGTAAAACAATGAAACAGTGAACCATCTGTCTGAGCTTCGTAGTGCAGAACATAGATAAAAGAGGTCATAAGATCGAATAATAAAATTGTTACTGAAGATTTGAATAGATACCAAAGCTAAAATGGTTATTAAGAATAGGGCAGGCATTCATTGGAATGTCAGGAAAAAGAATAACAACATAAACAAACATACATAGAAAAAAATAGTTATGAAAAGCACTTGGAAAATTCATAAAACATAATTTCTATTCTGTATCAATTTTATGTGATGGCTCTGCATGAAGTTAAAATGTCTCATGGCCATTCCAACATGTTTTCTTTCTCCAGAATTCCAGACTATGGTCCTGTCCTGAGTTTCACAGATGAAAAGAGCTCGAGTCTTCAGGTCCTCAGCCCTCTACCCAGCTCTGGGGTCATCTGATCCCAGCTTCCATTCCCAGTGGTTTATTTTGTTTTCTACTAAACTCTGTGTGCTCTCATTGTTTTTAAATGACCTTTTGTCCATTTAAAGACGATAAAACCTTTAATTTGTCTTTCCATTGTGTTCGTCCATGTTTTTGTTTCTGTGCACAACTCTGACAATTAATGAGATGAATAAACATGTGGAAACATAGATCCCCTCTCCATGGTTATCCTTTCTGATGACACGTTTGATGGGTAAACAAATGCTATAAAAAGCACATTATCTCTCAGCAAAAAATAAAAAAGATATTAGTCTTAATGATTGTGTGACAATGACACATGAATGTACGGTACAAATACCAGCTGATAGCTCAAGAGTATAAACCACATGAATGACAGGAGGACTAAAAGCATCAGCTGCTCTGTTGTTGTTTGTGGTGCTGGCTCGGGTGTGTGTGAGCTGACCAGTCAGAGCAGACTGGACAAAGAGACAGGGGCTAAAACAAAGCATTTCAGACAGAGCTGCAGCACTGGACAGAGTGAGAAAACTTGTGTGTTTTTTGGGCACTAAAGCATGTAAACCTATTCTAGTATGAACCCCAAAAAGGTCATGAACCTGAAAATGAGCATAATATGTCTCCTTCAGGTGAAGAGCTTCTTAAAATACATAATTTCCCACATCATGGATTTGCCACTTCACTAGAAACACAGGGGAATATGTTTGGAGATAAACCTGTGTGCAGACTGAAGTTGGTGACAGTGTATTTCATGACTACATGCAATGAACTGTTTATAGATCATACACTAAAATATTTCCAATTTAACAAATTGAATGAAGTATTTGTTTATTCAGGTTTTATTAAGATGTATATTTGTTTATAGAGAAAAGATGTAAGGCATAAAACTACAGGGATTAATGTGAAATAAATGTATGGTATAATCTAAACCAATTACTGAATGAGAGGATGAAAGAAAGAAATTACCTCCAAACGTAAGTACTAAACAATAGACGTCCTATTGTCATTGTCACTGCCTGGGATATAAAGACTTGATGTAATCAAATGCATGACCAAAGAAGTTCTTGGTTAATAATCCTCCTCCTAAAAACTCTTTGTAAATGAGAGAATCTAATTAAGTACACCTTAAGTCAAATGTTAATGCACGTGAACCCACATCTTTGCAGAATTTAAAAAATCATCAAGAAGTTATTCTACACAGCAGTTCTTGAGCCCTTGGACTAGGAACCTTAATTTGGCTTGACATCGATTGTGCCCGAGCAGTTGAACTCGTGACGCCGCGCTGTCAAATACAGGAAGTTAAGAATGTGAAGTATAATGCGGCATCTCCTCTCATTGATCTCATTTCCTCATTTTTTATTTTTGTTTACGCAACCTACAGCCACAAGTACCTGCCCGTGTTGGGTGTATGCTTTGTAAGGTGAGTGTTGCCGTCGTCTAACTCTGTTTTTCTCCGCCTGAATCTCTCCAAACACAACTCTACCGCTAGCAGAGCGAGCTAGCAAGCTAGTGGCTGCTGGATCTGGCTCACCGTCGGCTTGTTGATGTGCTCGGTAACAGTTAATATGAAGAAGTTGTACATGTTGAGTCAAAGAGCCACGGACGGCACCCTGTGTGCTCAACTCACAAAGTCATAATTTGCGAAAAAAAACAAAACAAACCAGCTCAATTAGCTTGTGTGTTGTGGTTTCTCTCAGGGGTTTTAGCCCAGTTTGCACAGACTTCACCGGCTTAACGACAGCAGACAACGTAGCGAAATGTACATTATCCTGTACACAGTGGTAGCGACACCATGCCTGGAGCAAACATACCTCTGATAGTACTGAAGTATAAAAACAAACAGATCGATCTTCTTACTGAATTTTTCAACGGCTGTTGACGTCCAAATTAAAACATTTATAGCCTCATTAAACCTGAACGTCACGGGGATGCTACCTGGCACTGTGGTTTGTTGTTGGTCCACCATGACATGAAAATATTGCTCATGTGTTATTGCATTGATGAATTCGAAGTTCTATATACTGATCATTTGTCCACCACTTTCTGCTGTATCAGTGAGTGTATATGAAACACTGATAAGGATCAGTACACCAAATAAGCGGGTAAATATGTGTAGATATTAGTTGTGTGCTTTTGTTTAATTTTGAGCACCTTCAATGGGATTATATTCCAGAATGATAATAAACTATTAAAAGGAAGAATTATAAAACACACCACTGTATGAAGTAGGGGTACACCGATTCCAGTGCCACAACCAGGCCTGTACTGTAAACAACACATTTACCATTTTTCCAAATTCTGATATGTCTGTACCTTGCTGCATGGAACTAATTTGTGTACTATTTTTGTGATGTAATAACTTAAGACCAGGGATTGCTTTGGCACTTAAAGCTATGTCAGTGGCCTGCCATGAATAAATAAATGCAACTGCCGTAAATCTTGACATTGACAAAGCAGCTGTGGGTCGGTCATGTCATTGGCAATACCTGATCCACAGAATAAGGTAAGTATTTGGTAGGGATGTACAATCCACATTTTTTTGTTTTTTTTTTCAGTTCTGATCCAGTTCCAATACCTGAATTTGAATATACAGAGTAGCGACCTGATACCAGTGTTTAAATCATAAGCTGTATGTCTCGCTGTGTGGATTGTGGTCATTCTTTTACATGTAAAGCAGGCTTGACTTAAACATTGGTCTCTTTACCTTGTAAAACAAAATGTAACAAATAAATACATAGCTATATATTCACTGAGTTGTTATTTTTCAATCAAAATATTAAATAAACGTGTGGTAACTTTGTAAAAATCTTCAAAATTAACACAAATTACAATTTAAGATATAAACATTTACAGAGTGCAGCTTTTGCACACCTCAGGGTCGACAGGTACGTAGGAGAAGAGCGAAGGCCAACAAAATCTCCCTCATAATCTGAAGAAGGTCTAAGTACCGAAATGTTGTTGTCAAGAAACTTAATCAGAAGTGGTCAGTGTGTGTGAGTCCTTTTCCTGAAGATATAAACATCAAAATTAAGTCACAAAGTCTTGCAAATTGAATCACAGCTCACACAAATAAGATTCAAAGTAAACAATCAAAATTATTCCAAATGTTTAGTGCAAACAAGCATATAAACAAGAACATAATATATAATTGAATAAAGAATCAGATTAGTGTATCCCACCTGTTATAGAACATACTGATCCAGCATATCAGATCAGTGCATCCCAAGTATAGATCCAACTTTGCCCTAATAAACATCAGCTATCAGCCGTCCTCAGTGTGTTTGTTTGTGCATGTTTAACCCTCCAGTTAGAGCTTAATGATTCTCTCTAGATCTGTCATGCTACAGTTGGTGATGTGCTTGTCCTCATTCTGCAGGCACACGGCATGCTAACCAAACTGCCTTTGGAACAAAGGAAATCCAGACACAAGTTACGCTAATGCTTATGATCAGGTAAAGCATACATGTTCGTGATGATGCAAGGCTGACATTGATAAAAGAAATCTAAAAGGTCTTTTTTATCTGGTTTGTGTTTCTTCATCTTTCTCTCTGTGTCTGTTACAGTCCCAGGATGGCCTCAGGAATGCAAGAGAAACAGTACACACCATCTCTGCTCAGTTTTTTCATTTACAACCCGACATTTGGACCCCGGGAAGGAGAGGTGAGGTTGATTCCAGATAAACACATAGTTAACAGTTTGATCAGCTGTTTTCTTTTTAACTCTGGTTATTAGGAAAACTTGCCAAACGTGTAATTGCAGTGCTAATTTAATGTTTTTGGTTTTCTTTAGGAAGAGAAGAAGATTTTGTTTTACCACCCAAGTGATGTGGAGAAGAATGAGAAGATTCGAAATGTTGGCCTTTGTGAAGCCATTGTACAGTTCACCAGGTAAAGAGTTCAGTGCTGTAGGCTTGGCATTCATTTATAAGTGTCCAATATGAGTTACGTGGCGCAGTTCTACAAGCTGTGTTAAAGCAAACAAGAAGGAGGGTGTCCTGTCTTTGAACTGGAAGTATAACAGAACAGGGAAATGTTGCAATAAGTGTTGATATAAACACTGATAAATATCCATTATCTGTGAAAGCAGAAAGGACAGGACTGAACATCTTTCTTATCACGGTCATGTCTTATGTCTTCTGTCTTCCAGGACGTTCTGTCCAACAAAACCAGCCAAGTCCCTGCACACACAGAAGAACCGGCAGTTTTTCTTCGAGCCCGAGGACAATTTCTGGATAGTCATGGTATTTTAAAAGCTTACGTGTACATCTCTTGTTTGTCTAGACCTTGTTGAATTTCTTTTGGATGTTCTTAGGCTTTCCTTGTCTAATCCTGCTGTTTGTATTTCAAATTCTTTCCTCAGGTGGTTCGAAACCCAATGATTGAGAAACCAAACAAAGATGGTAAACCTCCCACGGTAGAATATCAGGAAGAGGAAATACTTGTGAGTGCTGAGTGATGCGCAACATCTGTATTCCTTTAACTAAATCTTGTCAGTTTTAACTTGAGCTCACCATACCCTTTTGCCTCTGTAGGACACTGTTTATGGTGCAGTGGTGAGGCAGTGCTACAGTATGTACAAGGTGAGTGTTTACCCATTATATGTATTTTCGATATTGTCAGAACTCCTCCTCTTCTAAAAGCCATACAGTGATACCCCTACACTACCAGTTTAAGGTCTTTATGATACAAAAAGAATCATTTTGTAACAGTGATAATTTTTTTGTGCTTTAGCTCTTCAATGGCACATTTGGCAGAGCGGTGGAAGCCGGCGGAGTGGAGCTGCTCATTCAGAAGCTTGAGAAGTTCTTCTACAGGGTAAAAAGCTCTCCATTAAATCTTTGTGTCAAGGTCCGAGTTCACACCATTATATTTACTTTACATGCCTTTTTAAAAATTGGCTTTGAAAGCATGATTGATTATAGCCTGACAATGTGCACATAGATGTTTTACTAAAAAGTCACTAGACCCTGAAAATCAAGATCTCGCCCCCAGAGATGATACATACAGTGTTTCTGTCTTTACTAACTGTCTCCACTTCATGCCACAGTCAGCTTGCTGGAACGATAAACCCATATGCACAAGTATAAAAGATTCATTTCTAATTAGGGAATACCCTTCTTAAGTTAACACGGGCTTCCCTCTCCTCCATGTAACCCAAAGACTGGGACAAAGAGAGAGATGGCGGTGGTGTGCCTGTCAGAGGTTGAATGTCAGGATGATGCAAGCGTCTCCACACTGCATCAGTCAGAGTTTCTTATTCCTCTGTCTTTATTGCTCTGTAAGCAAGCACTTGTAGGCAGGTAAACTAACCCCTTTCACCTTCCCTTCTCCTGTGTCTCTGGGCTGTCTCCTGTTATTTCTTTGTGTGTGTGTGTGTGTGTGTGTGTGTGTGTCTATTCTGGGGGTTTCAGTATCTGCAGACTCTCCATCTTCAATCCTGCGACCTGCTGGACGTGTTTGGAGGCATCAGCTTCTTCCCACTGGACAAGATGACCTACCTTAAGATCCAGTCGTTCGTCAACAGAGTGGAGGAGAGCCTCAGTCTGATCAAATACACAGCCTTCCTGTATAACGACCAGCTCATCTGGTACAGACTTGTAAAACCTTTTTTTTAAATTGTGTTTTTTATTCCCCCCAGCTATTGATAATGATATTAAATTTTGGAGCCCTCTTGAACACAACACCTGAAGAAATGACACTTTTACCAACAAAATCAAACTTACTTAGGCATCTTGCAGAGCTCTTTACAAATCAAAACTTGTAACATCCTGAGTGTATGGATCCCCCACTTTTCCTATTTTTTTTACCGCTAATGCTTTTGCATGGATCCACTTTTGTCTTAGCTTACAAAAAATTAGTTCTGGGTTCTTGAACTCATTGGTAGTGCCTGCCACGAGTACACAGCAGTGTTTAGCCATGTTGTTTTGCTAGCAGACAGAAGTTGCTAGGAAACACCTTCACACAAAACAAAGTTAGTAAGGATGATTTGTAGGGTGGAACTTAATGGCAAACTATCTCTATCCTTGGTAAACAGAGGTGGGTCCCGTAATCCTCTTTGTGGTTTACATGCTCACTGAAATTTCACTTTCTCTCCCAACAGTGGCACGGTGTGTAAGCACGGAGGATTACGTGATTTCTAATGAAATTACTCGAGAGCATTGTGATCCTTCATTGTCAACTGTCAACAGACAAACAGAAGAGCTGTTTAATTATTGTCTAAGTTAGATAGCATTGCTCTTCATAGCAGCACAGTTTTAATCAATAAACAAAATGCCTCGCCCATGATGCAAATTCAACTGGAAGCACACTGGAAATAGTCAGCAGCCACACATTATTTGGTTTTTGGCAGGGTGCCTTGTAAAGGTTATAATTTTGTCCTTGCCGTTTTATCTACAGGAGCGGACTGGAACAAGACGACATGAGGATCCTCTACAAGTACCTGACCACTTCGCTGTTCCCCAGGCACTCCGAACCTGAGGTGAGGAGGTGGGAGTGCACATGGGGTTAAGATAAACCGGTGGTGATTGTATTGATCCGCCTTGCTGTCGGATTGAAAATGTGTGTGAAGCATCCACATTAAAAAAAAAGTGTTTAGCTTCTACAGAATCAGCTTTATTCGCCAAGCACATGTGCGCATACAAGTAATCTGTTTTTCTTTCACTCAATCAGTATATAGACATGCAGAATGAATACACCACAAATTCATTGGTTTTGCAGAAAGTCAGCTTCAGGTGGATTCACTGGAAATTATTCACTGTAATCATACATGTCATTAAAGTGAGAACTTCTATTTTGCCAGAAAATACACTTAATACCTTTCATTCAAAGTCTTAACTACATACAGTATATTGTGTGTTCTGGACAGATATAGTTGCAGAGTGTAAACAAACCCTGAGATGGTAATTCTAGTTTATGATGACAGCACCATCTTAGCACTGATAGTGTGTGCTCCCGATACTGCTCCTGCATGAATATGAAGAATGTAATGTGAGCTGATGCTTTTATTTTTTTATGTTTAATGATCCAGACAGTATGGGTATTCATTTGAGCCAACAATTTGAACTGCGCTTCTGTTGTCTTGTTGCACTCCTGTCAGTGTCAGTTGACTGTTTTGCATGTCGTAATGATGTGACGTAACAATTAGAGAGTAGAGATTAGTAGAGTAAATATTATTATTTTGTACACTATTACTATTATTTTAATAAACATCAATATATCTGCAGGCAAGCCAGCTATTTTGTCCACTTCTTTAAGTCTATTTAGCTAAGTAGCTAATTGGATTTGAACAAAGATAGCATTATTTGATGTTAAATTCCAGTCCAAGTGCAACTGCAATAAGATTGGTTAAGAAGAAATGACAAGGCAAACACAAGCACATTTATAATACATTCGAATGACAGGGTGAACATTACATCAGAACAGATTCATAACAAGTCAGAGGTCACAGTCAGGCGGCACCTCCAGATGAGGAAGGAACGAGACAAAGTAAAGCTGACAGACAGACAAAGTAAAGCTGACAGACAAATGTCAGGTGATAAACGACAGGAGATGATTATGTCATAGCGAGTACAGTTCAAAGACAAATGTGTTGCCACATGTTCGGGTAACAGGCAGTGGCACAAATGGGACCTCATACTGTCTGACTTATAAACATTCTTCTTCATCAGGGAGGAGCTTATTATTTGGAGCACACACTATTAGTGCTAAGATGGCCGTGTAAGAAAAAATTAATACATGCAGTGGTTTCCAGTGACATCATTTTGGCACAAATGAAGCCTCGTCAGTCAGAAATTACAAGACAGCTGTCCTGAATACGAGCTGAGAATATTGCTTGCAAAGCTTTGTTGAACATTTTTTCACTAACCCAGTCGTTTCTCCTCTTAGCTGGCTGGCAGGGACTCTCCTCTGAGGCCAGAGGTCGCAGGGAATCTCTTGCACTATGGGAGGTAAGTCCCCGATCACATGTATCTGTATCTTTATCTGTGTTTCTCTACAGAGGGTCCCATAAAAGCAAGAGTGGCATTTTCTTGAGGTGTCTGTCAGTGGAATAATGTGTCTTGAATGTACAAGTTGTCCAGCATTAAACATCGAGGCATACTGTTTACATCCTAGTGCATGTGTCTGCACCAGCGTTGTGTGGTCTCGACCCACTGACAGTAATGAGCTTTGCTTGCAGTCAACCAAATTATTTAAGGAGGCAACTCCCTTGGCTAGCACTTTGTATTTAAATAAGAGAGCAGAGGGTAGAGTTTCACTGCACGCCTCAGGGAAAGAAAATAAAATCTACTTTCTATTCAGTTTCGGTGTACATATGTAACCAGAGACAGTTTACTCAAGCGTTTTCCGTCTGGAAAAAACTTGTGTGTGAACGCTGCATCAAGTCATTTGTCCCTGAAGGTGAAGTAGAGCTGCTGAAGCAGCCCAAGGCTGACTCCTGGTGACCTATAAGTATAAGCTCAGATTGGATGTCACTCGAGAATATAAAGAATATTAAATGAAGGACAGCAAAATTGTTAGAACTAGGTTGAAGTAAAATAGGCTACAGATGCACTTGGAGAGAGTGGGAGAAACACATGTAACACAAAGACAGGCCTCAGTGCTCAGCGTTTATAATATGTGGCATCCTTGGAGTCACGTGTATAAACAGTATAACAGTGAATCCTTTGTTCATATTGGATCTGTCATAAAGGGGTAAGTGGTGAAGAGGAATTCATCTTTTAGTTCTTTTATCATCAGTATGAAATGGTTTGGTTCAGTCTTTTCAACACTTTTGTCCAAGATATCTTGACAACCACTGGCTGTGTTGCTGTGTATTTGGTACAAATATTCAGGAAAGATGATGATTCATACCCGTTTTGGTAACCCGCTGACCTTACATCTAGTGCCACCATCAGGCCAAACCTTCCCCCATGAGCAACACTTAAATATGGTCTCATGACGGCATAAAAAAAAAAACCAGACAAATCCTCACTTCCAATGCTTTTGCTGTAGATGTACAGGATCCCCTTTGAATGAATATAGAGCAGAATTGTCAATTAATCGAATGACCAAAAAATTAGTTGGCAAAAATGATCATTTTTTGATTATTTAAAGCAAAATTATGTCACTTTTAACATTATGTTAAAATAACAGCTTTAAAATCATGTTGGGTGAATAGTGTCTCTGTCTTAGCCAGTATCACTTGTTTCTGCACTATGTAACATCGGTAAGAGGATCACAGCGTTACATGCCTGGAAACTTCAATATACAAGTTTTTAACCCATAATATTGTTCTGACACAATGAGTTTTGTTTGGAGTTAGCACCTACATTATGTCTGACTATTTGTTACAGACCCGGTAATAGCACAGGATACCAATTTCTGCATAATGTTGCCATAAGAAATTCATTTACGCAAAAATGTAATGGTTCCAGTTTCAGTCTTGGTTCCAAATGGTAATATGTGATGACATATTAGTCATCCTAATTTTGTTTTGTAAATAGTCTCTCAGGTAGGCTAGCAGTTTTTACTTTTTGGAATATTCATGCTCTCCTCTTGTTTTCTCCAGGTTTCTTACAGGACCTACCAATCTTAAAGACCCTGAGGCCAAATTCAGATTTCCAAAAATATTTGTCAGCGCAGAAGATGGCTATGAGGAGCTGCACCTGATTGTTTATAAGGTAGAGTAATCATGATCTGCTATAATTGTGACTGTCCATAAAGGAGTTTTTTTTTAATGTATTAAAATAAGGGGGGGGAGTTGTTATTCATTTTCATAATCTGTGACTGGGGGATTTGTTTATGAACAGCAGATTTAGGATGAAAAATTCCACTGCTCTACCAAACGATATGGATTTTTTGGGATTAGACAGCTGAATTTTAAAATGATGAAGTTTGCCCATGATGTTTATCATCACGTTAATGTAATCTCTAACCTGTGTGACCTTGATTCAGCACTTAACCTGCACCCATCTGCTCTTTTCCAGGCAATGAGCGCTGCAGCGTGTTTTATGATCAGTGGTAAGTGTGCACCCAGTCACCCACCTGCCTACTGAAATAAAAGGAGTAACTTTCATTTCCCATTTCCTGGTTAATTTATTTTGGTGCTGTCTAGTATTTTAGCCATTTTACTGTTCATATAAAACTAAAATGTCCCTTTTTGTCTTCAGATGTCCCATAATGTCTGTCTCCTCCGTCTCTTTTCTAGCCTCTGTGGAGCTGACGAGGGACTTCTGTGAACAGCTGGACAGCTTGGTGGGCCCTCAGCTCACTTTGTTGGCATCAGACATCTGTGAACAGTTCACCATTAACCGCAGGATATCAGGGTCAGTTGACAGCTTGATTAGCAATATTTCTAAATTTGCTACCAACAATTTAATTACGGCAACAACTCATGCCTATATTCATTATGAAATTCTTTCCCCCTCATTAAGCAGTAAAGGTGAAATATATGGCAACAAAGCCCAATTATTTACTGTTTAAAAACAATTTGTTATGCATTTTACTAGTTTACTCGTTACTCAGAACAATCGATGACATCACCGTGGGTGTTTGGGATGTGATGGGCAATTTTAAATTATTCAGTTTGACTAAATTATCAGTGCATTCATTCAAAGAAGAAAATGTTGCTTGCAGCCCTACTGTAGACTTATTTGTTCATCAGTCATTTGTGTAAGTGCTGCATCATGCATAGTAAAAAACTGTTTCCAGAACATTACCAGAATTAGAGAGAATGTTGCATACGGGCACAAGATGATTTTAATGAAATGCAGTCCCATGATTAGCCATGTTGTTGTCATCAGTTTGTATTAACTGTGCCAGGCTGCCAGCGTCAGATGAGACTCTAATACCACTGGATATCGTCAGGGCACTACTTAGGGGTAACTCAAGCAGAGTAGCTGTAAAGACTGGCATCCTGGCCCGCTCTCCTTTAACCCCAGCAGTTAGCTTCAGATTCGTGCGCGCCTGTAATCCAAGACTGGACTCCCTGGCCCGGGCAATTTGATGGGCTCCTTTTTTAATCACCCAAGTGAAGAATCCACTGAATAAATGATGGCGTTCCAAATTCGTCAGTTGGCGTTCAGGCGTGTGTCCTGATTTGGCCTGTTGGAACTGTAAATAATTAGACGAAGCACAGATAAAATCAGTTGTACGGCCTGTTTGAATACCTACACGCGCTCTTCCAGAGATGCTATTACAGTGCTGTTGTCAGGTAAGCTGTGGTAATAACTGTATCCTCAGTTGACCTCAACATGGGTGGACAATGGATTGGGCTTAATTAAAATGCACAAGTGGCTTTTTGGTGGATGTTATCATCCAAAGTGATTTGGCCCTCCTGTATCATCAATTAATAATGTGTGTTTACTGAATGGCTTGCCACAGAGACACCTGAACTCTTTGACTGGACATCGTTAATCTCCTACTGATGTAAACAAGGGCTATAGTGGTAAAACAAATTAGCAAGATATGTCTTCCCTCCATATCGGCTCAAAATAAAAGCTGAGGGCAGCACTTCTAACAACCAAACGGTGTCACCTTGAAAATGAAGAAGCCCCTTTCAAAAAGACGCACATCATAGACTGGGCCTTGTTTTTCACAAGCAGGGGGTCACACAGCTTTAACATTTTGTGTCCATTCAGGCCTGAGAAGGAGCCGCAGTTTAAGTTCATCTACTTCAACCACATGAACCTGGCGGAGAAGAGCACCATCCACATGAGGAAGACTGCCAGTGTTTGCCTCACCTCTGTCCACCCCGACCTCATGAAGATCCTGGGAGACATCAACTGTGACTTCGCCAGGTAAGGCAGGGAAAGGCTGTAGCCCGTGTTTATCTCAAAGGCCTCCACACATTTGGTCAAGAGTTTTTCCTAAATATATCACATTATTTTCAGGCCTTATTGCTCCCAGCCGTAGCAGGTCGATATCCTTTAACACAAACCTTCAGGAATAACTCTTGTGTACGATGAGAAAAACGACACATCAATAGCAAAGCCAAGTATCCTTGATACTGAGCATTCCTCTCTCTCCCAAAAAGGCTGAACTTGTAGAATATGTGGGCGTGCTGATACACATTCCTTGCAGCGTCAATACTGGGTCCCATCTAATTTGTTCGATTTCTGCTGAGGGGTTTTAAACAACCAAATCAAAAATGTATTACAAAAATCCCTCCACATCAATGATTAAGTGGAGCTACACTGAGTTTCCTGGAGAAATTTAGCGTCACCAGGGATTTTCATCCAATTCTCCCTCTCCCAACTCTGCCTGACATGATTTGTTGAACCAACTGTGTCATTTTCATAGATAATGTGATGTCTGCGGGAATTTTGTAAACTCACTCAGTTTAGATGCAGTCATGAGACTGTAGTCATGTGAAAGTCCTGTTTCCAGACTGTGGGACATGAAATGGCATCGACATTCATGGCTTTTACGCTTTTATCAATATCAGTTCCTCTTTTTGCCAAGATGTTGTACAGATGTTTGTTCCTTGTCAGCATACTTAAAACATAAATACTGTTATCTGTGCAATTTATATATTTAAATGTAGGTAATTTCTGGTGGATTTCTGTTGTGTTTTAGGGAGCAATGCATTCACTTCTAACTCAGCCCTTGAGAAATATTGAATTATAGGACTTTTTTGTTATATGTGAGGTCTTTGAGTAGCTAAATACATCATCTTGGAAGCACAGTTCCCCTCAGATACAAAGAACCTGCTGTAAATGTGTTACAGTTTCCTTCACTTGACTTTATATTTGTCTCCCAGGGTGGATGAAGATGAAGAAATCATCGTGAAAGCTATGACAGATTACTGGGTAGTTGGTAAGAAGTCAGACCAGAGAGAGCTGTACGTGATCCTGAATCAGAAGAACGCCAATCTGATCGAAGTAAACGGTAAGTCTCCACCAATTGGCAAAGACTAAATCTCTGTCAGTCATCAGTACTTCAACCTTAATGCCCTTTTCTCTTTTCTCCCCTATAGAGGAAGTCAAGAGGCTTTGTGCAACTCAATTCAACAACATTTTCTTCTTGGACTGATGCAGTAGACTGGCAGAGACTGTTCCACCACACTAAAACCTGTCAGCGTTGCAGGGTATCATGACAGGATCGTTGTAATGCAATAATTGCATTGTAAAATAAGAAAAAAATAAAAAGCTCTCTCACTAAGTTTTTATTTTATTTTATTTAACCTATAAAAATTGTAATTTTCTCTTGTAATTACATGTAAATCCAGATTTTTACTGTACATGTACTTTATTTTCTGTCTTGCTTTGTACATACTCGTAGGGTTTTGTTAACTGGACATATTGATTTGTTTTCAAATTCCAACTTGTTCATGTTTTTTTTTTTGATTGACCACATCATGACAGTGTCTCAAATTAATTTAAAAACTGACATGCACAGAACAGTTTACCCCAGGTTCGTTTGATGATCAGTGATAGTTTTAAAATAAGATGTCATTATGTCAAAACTATTGTGGTTTGTAAACAACTACGCTAACTTTCAATAAATTAAGAAGTCATTTTGTGTAGTGTAATTTTTCTACTTGTTGTTGAAGATGCACACTGAGCGGATGTTTTCCTTCCTTCCAAATAACAGCATCTTGTTTATCTGAATAATATTGGGCCCATTTTCAGATCACAAGAATAAACTTTGATTTTAGGAGATTACACGTTTACTGTTTCAGGGAAGTGACACACATTACATATACACATAAGCATATTTTTTAGAAGAATTGTTAAAGAGAACTAATTGGTCTGTATAAGCAGGCTGCAAGATGAATATATACATATATATTCATAGTGAGATATATCGAGGAAAGCGCCTGTATTAATATTGTATATCGAATGAAAAACGTGACAAAACACGACTTACAGTAAAATGATAAAGTTGCACTTCACACTCCAGACCAACAGATGGCGTGAAATCACGCAGTTATCGCCATCGAAAACACCTGAAGAAGAACAATAACAACCAATCAGAGCACGCCGTTCCTTTCTGGTTTGCAGCCAATCAGCTTTACCGTAGATTAATTTCAAAAAGTCACCCGCCATGATTGTTGTGTTTTTCAGGCACAACTGAGTCCGTCCGTTGTGTAGTGAGTTTTTTTTTTCGCTGGACGGCCCAAAGAGGAAGTTTGTTTTTATACCTGTATTTTAAAAAAGAGAGTAAGGTAAGATGGCTCTGTAATTATATTGTTTCTAAATAAATTGTTTTAAACCTTTGGTTGCTAACTGAACCGTTACATTGGCTCGTGGTTTCCTCTTGTTTCACAGTAAATATTTAGCTAGTTGAATTGGTGGCTAACGTGTTAACATACATCTTGCACTAATCCACTTTTTCGCAGTTTTCACGGACTTAAACATTAACGAAAGCAAGCGCACTCGACTTGGTTACTGTGAGTGGTCGGAGTGAAATTGTTATAGGCTTTGATAAATTGGCTAAACTTGACGTTAGATATTTGAACCACTGCCTTTAAGCTATCGTTAGCTTCGGTTTAGTGTAACGTGACATGGTTCAGGAAAGTTGTTTCTTTATACACAGAAAAGGTTGTAACATGTGTTGCCTCACGTTATGGCCCACTTTAGCCACTTAATGTCACGTTGTTTGGTTTGCTTGATATAACGTTAGCGTTGGAGTATTTCGTATTTCTTTGAAAAAAGCGTTAGCGTCAAGCTAACTTGTAGTTTGGAGTCAAACCTCCCAGGACGTAAACAACACAGCAAAAAAAGAAATACAATTGTGTATAGTCTACATATTTGATTTAGCGTTGTTCATGTGTGCTAACTTAATTTATTTGATGGGAAGCTGCTTGTTTCATATATATTCTGATTTGCCATCACTGTTTAAAATTTTGTTGACTATCACAACACAAGTATTATGGACAATAAAAGTCTAGTTAGGCCTTGTGTCTCATTTTTTAGATTTACTTCCTAAACAGTCACCAGATACCAGAATTGTAATGGTTTACCACAGAACAATATCGATGCCATTGTGTTTGCTACTGCATCTTTTGAGTCCTCCTACTTTACAAAAACCCTTTCGTAAAATAGTACTTCCATTATTGTGTCAGTGTCATTATGGCTGAGCAGTCTCAGGCAGTGTGCTTATAATACATCATCTGTTCTTCTTCCTATTGACTGCAGATACCTGAAACATGGAGTCTCGATTTTCTCACCTGCGCCAGAGGGACACCAGTGTGTCTATGCTGAGGGTAAAATTGTCCCGAAGAAGGTCTCAGTCCCAGAAGGAGAACCGAGAGCGAGCAGTGAACACACGCAGGCATCTAGACAAGCTCGCAGAGCTGGAAATCTCTTCCCTGGATGCCTCCATTGCGATGGCCAACATGTCAACCATTCATGAGAAGACGATGAACAGCACAAAACTTGATAAAAGTAAGGATTTATTTGCCATCACAGATAAAACTGTGCCACCCTTTTTTTCATGCCAATAGTTCTAGCTGATTTGTGACTCATCACACACCTTTTCCTCGACAGAAATGGCCTTAGAAGAGAGGATGAAACAGCTTGAACGCTGGAAAGAGCGTAAGGCTCTTGAGAAGGAGAAGGAAAGGAGAGAGAAGGAGCGTAAAGGGATTTTCAAGACTGGCATGTATCATCCAAAAGACACTCTTGTCATTGTCCCAGCTGCCTCAACCAGAGCTAAGGAGGTGAAGGATGACTCGCACGTAGACTAGTATTTGATGTGCATATCTCCCCCAAATGTAGGTGTCCAATGATCAACATGCAATATTTGCTTGTCTTCCAGACAAAAGTGAACACCGCTCCATCCCAGAGTACCAGAGTCACTCGTTCAATGAAACAACAACAGCAAGTGCAGAGGGTACTACACTACTCTACTCTTAAATGTATTTGTCACGTGTTCTCATATTTTCCACAATGCTAAAAGCTAACATGTGCTTTGTTGCTTTCCTTTTGCTAAAATTTCCACAGCCTCTCAAGATTCAGGATCCAAATACTGAAGCAAAGAAAGGTACGTTTAAGTGAACATGCCTATTACTTTAAAAGAACCATACTGTGGTGCTTTTTAGATCTGACCTCTGACTCCTCCTGTAGCTCAACCTGCTGTGGAAAGATCAACTAGGAGCCGGGCAGCTCCTGTCAAGCCTGCTCCTGCACCCGCTCCAGCAAAGACCAAGTCCAAAGTTTGTGCAGGTAACACAATAAGAATCCAAATCTTCCCACTAAACTGTAACTTCTGACCAGCTACCATGTTGGTTTCACCCTATTGTGTTCCCTTATTTGCATCTCAGTCTGTGTCTCTGTCATGTCTGTCATGTGTAGTGGAACCTGTCGCAAGACCTTTGTCCACCAGATCAGCCAACAAGCCTCCTATTACAGCAGCTCCTGTAGTGAAAGACAAACCCAAGGACAAGCCTGCAGGTACACACAGAGCCATGGCCATATTTGAAGCCGTTTTTTTTTCTTTTTGAATAATTATTATTGTAAAAGCACTGGAGACTGAGAATGAAACAGGGAGAGACACTATTGTTTATTAAATCCACTTGTAATAGTTTAAAATTCCTCTCTTTCCCCTCAGATGTGAGACCTACAAGGAGCAGAGCATTTGTCAACACTAACGCCCCCTCTTCTGACGAAGAAAGGAAGTGTGAAGGTATGCTAACAATAATCAATTTTGTTTTTCCTACATGGACTCTCTTCATTTCTGACACAAACCTTTCTTTTTATTATACAGAAACTGACAACTTTGTCCAGCCTGCTGTCCCCAAGGTGAGCATTTCTGTGAATTGTAAACGCCTTTGTTTTTTGTTCTTGTTGTTTTGATTAATGATCTGATTAATTAATTTGTTTCTGTCTTGTGTAGGAGCCTGAGCCGGATCCCGTTGAAGCGCTGACCTCCTTTGCTCCTCAGGGTTTCATTTTCCAGGCTCCCACTGGCTTGTCGTCCTTCAGGTTTGAGCCTCTCACTCCTCGCTCCGCGGACGCCTTCTTGACACCAAGGTCGGTCTGTTTTTTAACTTATTTGTTTATAGTCATTTTTGAAGATATTTAAAACACAATGTTTGTAATATTGTAATATTGCACATAAGCCCTATTACGTAAATATTGCACCATTGCTAAAGATTTTTGACTTCTGCGCTTCTAAAAAATGTAGTTAAAACTTGATGATGTTTTCCTTCCTTTATGCCATTTTGTTATGACTTTAGCCCCACCTTCTGTGTTCCTGCGGCCCCTGCATTCAACACTGACCCTCAGACGGAGTCAAGCGAGCCCTCTCCACCCAAGTCCCCTCGCCGCTCTCCTCCTCGTACATCTCCCGCAGTGGCTCCTCCAACTCCTGCCAGCCCCCAGGAACCAAAGCACGATGTACCATACTTTAGGTGACATAACTTACTTTCTCTGCATTTCTTCTTCTGATTTTGCAATTAACTTTTCATTCCATTGAAAGTTTTTCAATCAATTTCTTATTTGTATATCATTCAGATCGGAAATTGCCAATGAGACGGATGGACTGACGAGTCTTTGTGTAATCTGGGAGTCTAAAGTGGAGGATGAGTCCATCCCAGAAGAGAGTGAGTTTATCATCTCACCATCCTGAATATGTTCAATTTAGTGCTATAAAAGGTGGTGGTGATCTTAATTCGGGAAACATGACCATATCCGTTGAACAAATGAGTTTAAATCGGTGTCAATCTCGCTTTTGTCTGTTCAGTGAGAGATCGTATGCGTACAGCAGTCGGCCAGGCGAGGCTGTTGATGAAGGAGCGCTTCAAGCAGTTCAGCGGTCTGGTGGACGACTGCGAGCTGGGCCGAGGGGAGAAGATCACCACCTGCACTGACCTGCAGGGATTCTGGGACATGGTTTATTACCAGGCGAGTGCCTCATAGGAAGAGAGGGACGTCTCAGACGTGTTTCAGAAACCAACCACACAAGGAATAAAAAAAGATTAATGTTGTTCTACTTTTTTTGCCATCTTTCAGGTAGAGGATGTCAACAAGAAGTTTGGTGCTCTGAAAGAAGCAGAGAGTCGTGGCTGGGTGGAGGAGCACAAACCCCTGCCACAACAGAGGAAAGTAGTGAAGGTGAGAATATTTGAAAACACGCAACACTGCACTGATTAAAAGGAAAAATAATAATAATAAAAAAAACATGCTGGGGACTTCTTTATACTCGATTATATTATGTGTGTGTAAGTGAGGTCTCTATTTCTGAGTTAAAATAAAGGTTGAGCAAATTATTCCTGTCCTGTCCTTTGCCAGAAACCATCAGCTGCACCCACCAAGCCAACAGGAACCAAAGGGGCAGCCAAGTCTCGCCTGGCTGCAGCCAAAGCAGCCATGAAAGCCAGACAGCAGGCAGCGGAGGCAGAGAAAACCGAAATGGATGCTGGTACTGATAAGGACGACACCAGCTCCAACTCTCAGGAACCGCAACCCCAGGCAGAACCCCAAGCAACTGACTCGGTGGTCTTTGATGGAGGCTTCTTCCAGGTGGAGAGCCCAGCCAGACCGTCAAGTGAGAGAAAAACAACTTGCTTTTCCCTGATCCTAATGCCTGATCTGTAAGACCTTAGTCTTTAAAGTATTCTGTATGTGTTGTTTTCTGTAGGTACAGTAAGGAGATCCACCCGTCTTAGTGCCGCTGTGCTGCCGCAGCCTTCTCCCTGCTCCAACTATCTCTCACCCAGAAGAGTCACTCGACGATCCCTGGCACTGGCACAGACTCCTGTTAACGCTGCTGCCGCCTCTCCTGCTCCACCCCTCCAAACTCCTGCCCTACTCCGCCTTACTCTCAACCAGACCCCAGCGCAAGCACCAAAGTCTCAGCGTGGCACTCCTCAGTCATTCCAGGAGAGAAAGGACACTGTCGGTGTCTCTCTTTGTTTTTCACATGTGAAGGAAGTGCTTTCAGACAACACCCAGCCTGAGGGCAGCCCTACACAGCAGTCAGAAACCGCTCCTGAAATGAGCATAGCAACACCTGTACAATCACTGCCGTCAATTTCTGTAGTCGAGGACGAAGGCGAAGACCTCTCACCAAGACTTTCCCCTGAGATGACAGCATGTCTGAGTTTCACGTTGTCACCCTGCGTGACTCCAAGCCAGCCTCCAATCTCGTCCCCTCCTGCTGTGCAGGGCCCCATGAAGACCCAGGAGTCTGTGTGTGACACTCCAGACAGCTCAGTTGTTGAGGTAAACACATTTTCAGGCTTCACTGTACTGAAAAATCACAGCCACATAGGATCCCCTTAAATCAAGCTTCATATCCATTCTTGCTTTACAAGTTATTCTCTTGCCATTTCAGGAACTTCCTGGGTTGGACTTTGAACGTTACCTGCAGCCTTCACAGAGCTGCAGCTTGTCACCCATGGGGGAGCCAGTTGCCATGGAGACACTCTCACCCATGGCAGTGGATGTCGAAATGGAGAGTCCCAGAAGTCAATCCGAAGACCTGCTTACTCCTCAAGAAGCAGGTATGATTGATGCCCGTAGGTACCGTTCATGCACGCACAATGTGTACACCTGGGTTTCAAAGCTCAGCACCACTAATGCATGATGAAGCTCTGGTGGAGATTTATTTCAAATGAGTAGAACTAAAATTTATAATTCAGTAATCGTTGGGATAGCAAGATTATTCGGGTTTTGTTCTTTCTTTTTTATTTTAAAGAAAATGTTGTACTTGTCCTGGTTATGAGGGAGTTGCCATGCTTTATTCTTCTGGCACAGGTTTATTTTGAACAAAGTGCACATTTGTCTGTTTTAACTCACTGTTCTGCTCACTTGTCACAGTCACCACAGCACTGCCAGCGCTGTCTTCAGTGTTCACTCTTCAGTCACCGCAGGTCAAAGTTTTTCCCTTTTTTTTCTTTTTTTCTTTCTTTTTTTCTTAAAAATTATTTCCTCACTTTCAAATATAGACTTTGAATCCACACTGAATGATCAATTAAATTAGCTTTTAATTTTAGTTCTTTACCGTAGCTTTGTCATTGCTGAATATTCTTTCTGCATTTCTCAGGCCCAGACCGCAGACTCTGCCCTGCTGCTCTTCACCCCGGACCTGAAGGACCGGATACGCCAGTCTGTCTGTCCAAGTGACCTCATGGTCTTCACCCCTCCTCTCTAATGTACAAAAAAATATATTTTCTTTTACATTTTATAACTTTGACATATATACTACTTTTAATTCTCTTTGGTGAAAAAAAATCTTTTGTGATACTGACTTTTCTTTTTAGATCAATGGAAAATAGTTTTGTCTGCAGTTTGATCTTATTAAAGTTTTAGTTACTACAAGGAAATGGCCAGTACTCTTTATTCACATCTGAAGGTACAAATATATTTAGTGCTTTTAATACTGTTGCTTTTGACACAGTATGAGACTTTCACTACTTTCAAAACCTGGATAAGTAATGTACATTACCATTTACTGGTACCACTGTATTTGAAGGCATTGTGTTTATTTTTTATACTGTTTGGATAGTTGAACAGAAAAATTGGCTTCATCCTTGATTCGTTACTGCATCATCATTCTACCTGTAACACAATACAACAGAACATTTACCACTACACACATCTTATGGCACAATCATGGGCAGGGCTGAAATTATTAGCTACATGGAGGGAGAGTGATGGGCACCATCTGGTGGCTGAGTTTATGACTAAGAAGTGTAGCTTCAATTCTTGATGCATACATACGTTGAAATACAGTAATATTAAGCCATTCATTCTGCTTGCACTTTATCAGAGTCAACTAGTGAACTAAACAACTTTAACTCGGTTAAATCTTGTGAGTGGTCTAAACTCATACATTGAGCCCTAAGTGTGCTACCTGGCTTTTTATTGGTTCTTGACCAGAGTGATGCATCAATGGGTCTCCTGGTGGAGCTTATCTTCTTTCATTTTTCTGAACACTAACTGGTAATGTTCAAAAGCTGGGAAGAAAAAATGGTTGAAGAATTCATGGATGGTCTTTATCCAAAGCCCCAGTTCCTCCATGCCTCTTGATTGCACCCCAGGTCCTTCACCTCGGGGTTCTTCTGTTTGTTCTGCAGGAAATGTGAGATGTGAGATTTTTGAAGATTAAAGCCAAAAAACTTAACTAGTGAATTACCCAGAAAACAAACCTGCAGATTGAAGTTCCTCATTGACTTTGGTCTCGACATCTTCTTGACCCTCCTGGTCCTGGGTGCTGGGTAATTCTGCTGTGTCACTCGATTGATTCTATGTAAAGATGTAATTACATGATTATAAAGATTACAGAATATTTCATCAACAGCAGGGGTGGGACAATACTAATACCAATATGGAATATTGGACGTCTTTTAATAGATTTCTAGACAGATAGTCATAACTTGTGTTGGCTGTGAAAAAATTGTAAATGCAATTCATCGGAGCTACTACCAGGATAGAACCCTGTAAATAATTTTTTTGTGCCAAATTTCCAGCTTTACCTAGTAGTATAAGTATAAAAGGCACAGTTTGCTGGAATGACTACATTCTTTACATAGCGTGGTAAGGTGCACAGAAGTCATCAGTGGCTCGAGAAAGAATCTGACCGACTGGGAAGGGCTGTTTGTAGTCTGCAAGATTTTCTCGCTGGCCTCCCCCTCATGTGGATCCTTGGGGCTGGACAGTGACTGGCCCTCCTGGCCCACAGAAACCTGCTGACACTTCACCTCAGTGGAGCCCAGGAGTACTTCAAAAAACTCCAGGAATGTGATCTGCAGCGCAATGTGTGGGATAATGACAATAACAGAGAATGTTAAACTTTCAAAGGACACTGAAACATAATGAATGAGTCTGTAAACACTAGAGATGGACCTCCAAATCCAGACAGGAGGACAGGTTGCTGGGGTCACGGCTCTCTGCTGTGATGATCTCCATTAATCTCACTATGGTCAGGTTATTGTCCAGCAGATGGAGATCCTAGCAGAGAGAAAAAAAACTGTCGATCACTTTGATGCAAACTGATTGTTAATAGAAGTTCCTTGAATATATAACCATACAATACATTTCATTATTTAATTGAGTCATGTAAAATTGGCCAGCCCTCTGGCTTTTCTGTCGTAACAAGCAACAGGATTTGCATCCTTTTCTTATTGTTAGTGGAGGAAAATTAAGCAGCAGATATGGTTATCTTCATTCTACAGTGTGAAGCACCTTAAACAGCCTCAGCAGGTGCGAGCAGGCCATGGTCTGATCATCTCTGGTGGCTGCACTGACTTTGCAGAAGGCCTGATAGACTTCCCAGCTCTTCTTCAAATAGTTCACAGCCACCACAGCACAGTCTGGCTGCTTAAACAGGAAGCCTGGATCAACAAAGTCATAGTCAACAAGCACAGCTATTACAGTAGGTTGTCATCTCATACAAAACAATCATAAAACACAGGACATACGAGGAACCTGCACACTGATGGTTTTCTCATCATTATTATGCTAAATGATGCTTAAATATCTGGTTATGCCGCCATATTTTCCCCATTTGAGGCTTCTGACGCTGCTGTAAATAAGTTTGCAGGTTCATTTGACATCTGATATGTGTGTGTGCACATGAGCCTTTAAAATTACAGTGTACACCTTTTACATTCTTAGCATTAGGAAGGATGTTGTCTGTCATCAGTTTGGAAAAGCAGGCAACCAGAAGGTGTTTTTGCGACCTGTGAAAAGAGAAGTAATGTTACTTCACCAAGGCTAAAAAAAAAGGTTTAGAATAGTAGTTGTAGTATTTCACTCAAAAAAATAACAACTACATGGTAGCACTAGAAGTATTTTAGTTTCATCTTATGTTAAAAATCTGTTACAAGTCATCCCTTACACCATGTCCTTATGGTAAATGTGGTAGGCCACAACCACAAGACAGCTGAGGAACCTATTAAGAAGTATAGTGGTGAACGGAGAGTGGATCTCGGCTGCAGTGACATCCTCTGAGACACACAGAGTAAAAACATGAAGCAGTGTCCATAAATACTGTTATTATAATGCTACTGATGTCCTCTTCTGTGTATGTGTGGGTTTTCACCTCTGATAAAACGGTCAATCTGTGTCAGAGTGATGTGATGGTGGATGTTACAGTCTTTGAGCAGGCGCCATAACTGCAGGCGCGTCAGCAAGGCGGTGTTATCTGGGGAACGGGCACGGCCAAGTCTGCTGTAAAAACTGTAGATGGACCTCAGCTCTGTGCCATGCATCATCACCGCAAACTCCACCTGTTACACATGAGCATCAGGATCCGGAGTGAAAATGAGGATGTGGGGAAAAGACTTTATAGTGAAGCAGGACCTGACCTTTGTGCGCTCGGTGTCCCGCTCTCTCTCAGGGATTACATCCAGCAGATATTCAATGCTCAGAGCCATGTCTGTTGAGATAGATGAATCACTGCCTGACAGAGGAATTGCACCTGTAAAAGGATGCAAAACTGTGAGCCTGTGTACCAGCCCACTGTAACACTATTAATGATATCCTGCACTTGAATTTTGAAGATATTGTGGGTGTTTACCGCACGGAGGGATGGGAGTTCCATTTCCACTCAGGTTGTGTGTCATCATCTGAACATCCACAAGCTCTTCTACCTTAAAATTGAATTTTCTTTAACATATGTGTTTATCATAGGTCTGTTACTAAATTTGGGTGAGTCAAGAAAGTGGCAAAAAAGTTAGATCTGAGTACGTTTTGATGCTGAATCCACATACAACACCCTCTTTGGAAAACTTGTTGGATGCTTGATTAACAGCTGGATATGTTGATTTAAATAGTCTGTAAAACCTCTAAGATAATGCTACATGTAAGTGTGCATGGTTTCATACCTGAACTCCATTTTGCCACAATCCGACATACTCCTCACCCAGTTTTAGCCACCTCATCGTGCCTTCTCCATGTCTCTGGTTGTTCTTCCACTCACCAGAGTAAATGTTACCAGAGTGGTAGCTGTTAAAACAAAGATGTCAGCTATAGACACTTCAAATTGAGTGCTAATCCCAGGCTACAGATTAGGCATGCAGCAATACATACCGTCTCTCTCCCCATCCCTCTCTGTTGTTCTTCACCCAGTCTCCTTTGTACCAAGAGGTCTTATCCTGATTATAATACACTGTGCCCTGAAACAAAGATATCAATTTAAAGAAATTAAAAATAAAAAGACAATGATATACCTTAATTATAAATTGAAAGATCATACCCTTCCGTGCCTCTTGCCCTGATCCCACTGCCCTGTGTAGGATATGCCAGTTTTTGCACATTTGTAGGTTCCAGTCCCATGCTGTATACCATTGTACACTTCACCTTCATAGGAACTGCCACCTGGCCAGGTGTAGGTGCCTTGGCCCATGGGGATGTTGCACACAAATTCTCCCTGTTGGATTAAAATTTACTTCAATTTTGTTTGGATTTATTGTCAAATTGTTTATATGATATTCTATTCTATTCTTTTTTTCTTTTCTTTTTTTTTTTACCAATTCTATTCTATTTGATTTATTATGTATGCCAGTGAATACATAATAAATTAAATAGAATAGAAGTTTAGAATGGTTAATGTACACACGGGGTCTTAAATGTTATAAAGCACATTGAAAATTCCTTCATAAATACCTCATATTTCATTCCGTAAGTCTGTGTGAAGACACCGTTTCCATCCATAAATCCCTTTGAAAACATACCCTTCAGGGAAAACAAAGCAGTGACTTAATGATATTGTTTTGTTAAGCCTTACTGTGAATGCATTTTTCATTTTTGTTTTGGTATTACAGAAGAGCACAACAAAACAATGTATTTAAAGGAATACATTAGAAATACAATTTCAGGCAGTTTTAAAGGTGCAATATGTAAGAATTGGCCGCTTGTTGAATTCATACTCACAACAAATAAAGGGCAACATATTAAAGTAACTTGTAGCTCCCAATTGTAGCTCCCGTTAGCTATTTAGCTCAGTTAGCCGTGCAGCTAGTGGCAAGGGCTGGGAACTTAGAACACGAAGGTGTTTACAGGGCTCGCTGTTAGCATGCTAAACATTGCAACACAATACACAGATGTAATAATGTCAGTACTGTTATTCCTCCCCAATCTGCTGATCATTTTAGTGAAGGCATCAAAGTTTTCGACTAACATTAATACATATCGCCCCTTTATATCCACCTTATTCCTGACTTCGTGAGTTTACCCATGGTTCATAGCGGTATTCGGTTATGCTCTTCCGGTTGAACTGGCTGACCTCGGTGTTTACGTTAACGTAGCTGTCATGCTCGCTCTAAAACCGGCTTTTAACACAAAGAAAGCGACAGAATAGATAAAAATCGGCGGTGGATACACAGTACAGATGTTTTAATAAGTCGTGAGGACAGTTCTCACAGTGCCTCACCCGTCAGTTCTCACGGAGTAGGCAGATGACATGAAGCATTAGCACGGCATTAGCCTGACGTTAGCGATGTAGCTAACGTCAGGCTAATGCTTATCTTATATTTTCTGAAGATGTTGACGGGTGGAGAATTACGCAGTTACAAAAGCACAGAAGCATACAACTACCTGCACAGTAACAAAATAGGGAAAGTTCTGTTGAAGAAACACAGCGAGTTTATATTTCTGAAGGCAGCAGTAGCGCCCAGCCAGAGTGTCAATCAAGCTAAACATACAGCGTGGACAATGCTGAAGGAAAGTGAAGCCGTGGAGAAAGGCGGCTGCTCGGACGTTGCCGGGTTAGGAAAGTCATGCAGCAGCTATTCTGTGGAAGATATTCATAAACCCAAATATTTATTTTAGTGTCAAAGCCGCGAGCCGCGCTAGTCTCCATTCCTCCTTCCTCAGCATGGCGTGTAGGGCGCAGGGCAGGACAAGTTTGTCTCAGTGGTTGATGTACTACACGAGACGTTTCTGAAAAAAACTTCAATTTTCATGAATTGTTGTGGCAACCAACAACGGCACATGTTGTACCTGAGCTCATTTTAAAAACAATTTAGCTCTTATGACCTAACGCTAGTTGTGTAGGGCTAGCTTAGCGGCAGCGGCCATCATGCAGTTGCAAGGCAACCGGAAACAGAAAACCGCCGGCGGAAGTAGTTATCTGTCATGGCAGCCCCCATAGGCTCCCGAGGAAACAGGTGGATAAATTGAGAAAAAGAAAATAATATTGTTACCCACTGAAATACTTGAATAAAACAATTAAAAGTGACAATTGATTGCCTAATGTTCTACAGTAGACTAAAGTATTCAATTGATTGCCTAATGTTCTACAATAGACTAAAGTATTCATAAAGTAAGTATTATTTGTAGGTTTCTGAAAATCTAAGTTTTCCCCCCATGGCATCAAGATATGACGTCATTTGCACTGTACCTTGTACATATGGCCTCCTTCAAAACAGGCGAGTCCTTCTCCATGAAACCGGCCTTCACTTGTCCCCCCTTCATATCTGTAAACGCGACACTACAATTAACACTTCAGCTACAGCCAGTGTAACGTGAGGGTGCTCTAAAAAATAATGAGCTCATAAATGTTATTGGTGTGTATTTACCTCAGTACAACTAAGCTAAATAGTCTTGGAAGTTTATACATGTCCTCACTGTCACTCTCATCATTGACAGGAAGGCTTTGGTGGTCTTCCACATCCGCTGAGTGTGCCTTCAAACTAGCAGAGCTGCTCACTAACTTTCTTTTTTCTTTCCCTCCCGCTGGCTGTGGTAATTCTGCGTTTCCGCACGTTTCCTCGGTATCCTGTCTATCGTTTTGTGTCATGTTTCTTGTCTTTTCTTTCCCCTGTGTCATACTGCGCGTTTATGTAGGCTGTCTGTCGTGCAAGCTAGGATCCTTTCCATGGTGACGGTTTCTGTGGTAACGGACGCTTCCAACTACGGCAACCTTCATCAGTCAAAAGGGCTAATGTGCTACTTTTGAGGTACTCTTGAGGTAAATTGTGCTGCTTATGCTTCATACTTTAATTTTTAAAATACAGGACTTTTACTTGTAGTGGGGGTATACTCACAGTGTGGTATTGGAATACTTCCTCCACAACTGGATTTATTCATACATATGTTTATTACCAGAGGTGGAGGTACTCAGACTTTGTACTTCAGTAAAAGTAGCAAAACAACAGTAAATACTTTGTTACAATTAAAAGTCCTGCATTCAGAAATTCCAAAAGTAAAATTACTCATTGTGCAGCATGGCAATTCCAGAATAATGCACAGTATTGTATTAATGCATAAATGTTTCCATCACTTGAATGTTGAAGCTGGTTAAAGTGGTTGAACTTCTTCTTATAGTTTATCAGCTGGGCAGCTTTTGAAATTCCCCTCGGGAATCAATAAAGATTTATCTTAATCTGTAATATCACATCATGATTAATTTTTGGATTATATTTTGTATTATTAAACAAAATCTGCAAAATAAGTAGTGACTCAAGTGGTTAAATCAATGTAGTGGAATAGAAAGTGCAATATTTCCCTCTCAAATGTAGTGGAGTAGGAGAAATAGGTAGCAGAAAATGAAAGTACTTGAGTAAAACTTTTTCCCACTGTTTATGACACCCATTAAAGGGGTATTTCACCACTGGAATAACGGTCTTTTCATAAAACTGGGCTGACTATGCAGTACAAAGATACAAATATGTTTTTAATTGTTGCTATACGACCAGAGAAACACACTTTCAACAACCACTGTGCTGCACCAGACCACAAAATCCTCCTGCCGGTGGGTGACGTGACAGCCCCACCACTACAGATTGAAATCTGCTAGAGGCAAATCATCTTTCCTCTATTTTGAGATCAATGTATTTTGCACATGTTCCCCAATATAAAGTTAGGAGGATGGAAAAAGCAGCCTTGTCCGTCTCGTATTACAGCTAAACAGCACACCAAATGTGTTTCTGAAAACATTTGCGAGGAGTTATAATCAGTGCTGTGACAGAATCTTAATTCATATCCAATCAGCTTTGCCTTGCAGAACAGTTTGACCTGAGTTTTGTTGGCTTCCCCTCTCTCAATCCGACTGTCGAGGCAGGCATACAAAAAATGTAAAATTAACCTGCAGTTCAACGTTTTCCTTTAATTATGTGTTAAAATATAAAAACTATGATTTTGTGCAACAAAATACCAATAAAATCAGCACATATATTAACAGAAATTAAGAAAAACACACTAAACAATCAATACCGACCATTTGAACCATACAAATATACAATATTTACAACTTTGTCTTCTCTCTGTGTCAAGGGTGAAGTTGAACAGAAATAAATGAAATGAACGAAAGCACATTCCCGTTATAACAAGACGGTGTAAAGTAGGATTCTCCAACAGTTCCGTCAGTCTTGTGAGATGATGTCCAGGTTGGCGAGGTGTCTCATGGTGGGCCTGCCGTGAGGACAGTTCCATGGATGCTCAATCTCCCCCATGTGAACCAGGAGCTTCCTCATCTCGCTGACACTGAGAGCTGTGCCAATCATCACCTTGAGATGGATGTGAGCAAAACAAGAAATCGTGTGTCAGGAATATAGCTATGTTGGTCAATAAATCTATAACAAAACAGAATAACAACTGCCCTTATTGTAGCTATTTCTAAGGACCATCACGGTGTTTTTACACTTTAGATTACTCAAAATCACACCTAACTCTACAGATGTCTTGTTGGCTCGTTTAAATGCAGAGTGTTTTGATACTTTCACAGTGTTGTGTCTAACCCTGTCCTTAAAATAATTCAAATGGAAATCCCATTTTCTACCATTATTTCCCCTATAAACTCACAGATTTTCGACAGGCTCGTGAGGCGAACATCTGCCTGACGCGGGATGGTCGACACATGACCCCTGGGCTGTCGCTCAACATGAAGATCAGCTCTTCAATGTCCGCTGGGCCAAATGTCCAGTTTTTACTGGTGGGCAGAGACACCAGCTTCACCCTCTCCATCACCTGAGCTGCAGTCACAAACATAAACGTTAGTTTAGTGGTTGCGATCGTCAAAATAGGGAGTAAATGTTTTGAATTCCAGATAAAATGAACTCATAATTAATTGCTTGTATTTAACAGTTCATTGTTCGTACCATCCTCATCGACAAGGAACTCAAAGCCATTCTTTCTGAAGATCTCAATGTTCTCTATGAGTACATTTTCGCTGACAGCAGTGAGGTGAAGCTTCTGAGGGCTGCAAATGTAAAGTGAAAAATAGAAAACAGATCACTTATTAGTAAAAAAAAAAAAGTTCATTCTAAACAACAGAAGGCAGAATTTATCAACAGATTTTGATTCTTACGCAATGAGTTTCTGTCCTTGGAGCACAGTGTGCTGCTGCAGCATCTCAAAGTTGTATTTCTCATCCGTGGCATGCTGGTCGATCATGAAGATGTCCGAGTTGAGTTTGGTGATAATGAAGCCCAGGTTGAACTGACCAATGATCTCCATCTGTTTGAACATGTCTTTGCTGTATGGATGTAAGAAAGATAACTTAATGCTGTGGAAATTATACACCAAGATCGGCAAGTAGGAGGAGAAGAATCCTACCTAATCTCCTTCTTGAGCTCATCCTCTGCACTCTGGTTTTCTCCGGGGTTGATCTTGGCCCTGAAGCGCCGATAGCGCAGATTCTCCCCGTCCCTCTGTTCCTGCCTCTCCTGTAACCTTTTCATCTTCCCTGCTAGCTCTTGGAATGAGAACTTGAGAGGCACCGTCCTCCTCTGACAGCAGACGGACGTGTCCACCATCAAGGAGGATTTCTCTGAGTGGCTTGAAGAAGAGTTGGATTCGTGCTCTTTAGTGAAATGTGGTTTCTCTGTCCTGGCCCTCTTGGCATCCGGGCTCACAGGACAGTCCTCGTTGGAAGTGACTGGACCAGTCTGTAGCTCTACTTCTTCAGGAACGGTGTAATTATCGCCGGACGTTTCTTCAAATGTTTCATCTTTCACACCGAGTCCGTCAGCAGCTGGCTCAGGAGAACTGAACTCTTGGCCTGAACACTGAACATCTGGTGTTCCCATGGTAACATCACAACTGGAGTCTGTATCCCTGACAGTCGTCCCGTACCTGAACCCATCCAGCACAGAATTCCCCACCGGGGAGCTTTTTGATAGATCTTTTGAGGTTTTCAAAGGAGATCTCACACCCAGGGTGCAGTTAGTAGGTTTGACAGTGTCCTTAAAAAAAGATTGTAGTGTTTTCTGTGTGGGGCCGATGTTGGCAGCTTTTGCCACACTCGACTTGTTCCCAGAAGGGAAGCTGTGATGACTTGAGAAAGCAGCTTTAAGGCCGGCCAGGTTTAGGGATGACTTTCGGCTCTGAGTGACTGGCTCCTCTTCAGATTCTGGCGTGTTGTCATTAGATGGGACAACTTTGCAGATTTCAGATGTTGCTGTTGTATCTAGAGAGAAAAAGCACTCTCAGTATTACACTGCCATAATATAAAAAAAATACTAAATGTTATACTTGCTACAAAAGGTTAGAAGTAATGATCTGCACTTACTGGTGCTGGTTAAGGGTGTATAGTTCAGGCTTATCTTATTGACTCCTGCCTCAAACATGTTGATAAGAGAGGTCTTAAGAATAGCCAGCAAGAGTTTCTCCTCCTGAAGGAAAATCTGCCGTTTGTCCGGGGTGACGTTCACATCCACACACTCTGAAATAACACCGCAAAAGACGCTCATGTAAAACAGAAAGTCACGGGTTTGTTGGAGGAATAACTTCAGTTCAGTTATCTGCTTACCTGAGGCAACAGCTATATTCAAGGCAACAAATGGATACTGGTGTCTGTTGTACATGTGATACACTTCATTCACAAGTTTGGTCACCTGAAAATTGAGATTAACCGGAAATTAGATGTGTATTATTGTGTTTGTCAACAACTTTAAATACTCCTGTAGAGAAAAAGTAAAACACTGCTGTTATAACCGAGACCTTTTTTATGTATTATATGTGCTAACAGCTGCATTAAAGTGAGCTCTAAGACATTATTAAATGTTTGTACAGAATTACCTTAAGGGGATCACATGGCCGGTTGTTAATGAAAAAGAACTGCCTGTCTGTGGCACTTCTCCCAACGCCATGGTCTCCTCGTGACACAAACCCTGTGATACTACCAAAACAGAGTGTGTCATTTACAAAAGTACTGTTTTGTTTGCAGAGAAGGATCAAACAGGACTTCCATGAAATGGGGAAACTCACGAAAAGAGCTGTTTGGGTAGATCTGCTTCTTTCAGGCCGTATTCTTCAAGAACATTTTCTGTAGCGAACGCCTGCTGAAAAGGCAAAAGACTCTGCAGCTGAAGAAGACACAACAGACACTGAAATTAAGTACGTACCAAACCAAATAAGATACAGATTTTATTTTACACAGTTCCTCTAAGGTTCTGAAAAATTCTTTAACTCTTGGATTTCAACTGAAGATCTTAAGATTTTTTTTTATTTAATTCAAGGCAGTATTGTGCAGAATCAGACTGACACTTTCTGTAGTTTACAGATCAACTGTATAGTTGAGAAAAGTGTTAAACCAATTTTCCAACCTGTTTTGGTCCAAATATGGCTCCTATGTTGTCTCTCATACTCTGGCTGCCGCTGGTGCTGAGGACCGTGCTGCGCTTTCCTTGCCCATTTTGGTTGGAGCAGGTGATACGCACTCCTGTGGAGATGATACAGTACGACTGCAGGACATGTATCATTTTGGCATACTCCTGAAAATACAGAAGAATGAAATATAGAACAGTGTTACTTCAGAATTAGTTTGAATTATTTATGTGATGTTAAACTCCTGCTGCATTTACATTGGTGCTTTTGTATGCTCTTGCTCCTTTACTGTGTTTAGTTTAAAATCAACTGCCAAGTCTAAAAACTGGTTTGAGATAAAGTGTTATAATACATGGGCAAGCATGGATTGCCGTTATACAGCTGTTTTAGGTGATGTGTTCATGTGCTGCTGGAAAACCCAGGCATTCGGGGCTTTGTGCTGTCCTACATTAATAAAACAAATAGTTGCACTTATGTAAATGGGAAGGGTCAAACGTATGATTTGGTTGTTTTTTTTCTTTCAGACGGTTGAGTTCCAACCACCACATGGAAACACAACTTGAAGACCGTCTGATTGCAATCCACACTTTCAAATGTATCATAACACAATATTTAAATGTTTTTGCGAGTAAGTGTAAAGTCATTGCAAGACAATCTTATCTAATATGAATGGAAATCAATAGTTGATAACAAAGTAGGAAAAGGTGTTAAGTATAAAAAAAAAAAAAAAAAAGATAATTTTTGTAAAACTATCTGGCGTTTCAGAAAATGTATCCTTTGATGACTGACCTTCTTGATATTGCGTTGGAACTCCTTGTGTCGAACAGGCAGGGTGTAGAAGAGCTGCTGCAGACTGACTGTGGTGCCCTGCTGCCGTGGATGAGGTGACTGCTGCACAAGGTGGCCTTTTTGGTCAAACACCAGCTTGGTCCCAACCTGACTCAACACGTGGCATGTCACCACGGATAGGTTACTGGAGAATGGGGGATTTGAAATAGAACTTTAGTCGATGGGATAACAGGTAATATAGGTCTACATGCTGCGTTTATGTGGCTGTTACCTCAGAGCGCACAAAGAGCTGAGGGCTTCACCTCTGAAGCCAAATGTTTCCACATGGATGAGATCAGAGAAGTCCCTCAGCTTTGACGTGTGATGCTTCAATGCTGTGGAACGATCAGAAGAAGTTTCACTTGACCAAAAAGATCAGCTAGACTTTGACTATCTGGGTGAAGGTAAACAAAAATGACACTTACTCAGTCCCTCAAAGTTGGCTTCCTCTACTCCTTTGCCATTGTCCGACACTTCCACTAGTTCAGCTCCACACTCTTTTAGCCTCACATCTGGAACATGTAACAATGTGATTCAGAAGTGTAGCTCTCATGAACAATTGGTGGGCTATCAAAATCTCATTAGCAGAACAGAAGACCCCAGTATCACACTGTGTGCAGAAATACTTACCTATGTTGGTGGCCCCTGCATCTACGCTGTTTTCCACCAGCTCTTTGACAGCGGTGGCCAAAGTCAGAACCACCTGTCCAGAGCAGATCTGATGCACTGAGTGCTTATCGATGGCCTTGATGGCTCTGGCAGGTTCAGAGCAGCTGAGAAGAAAAGTCACAATGATGTATAACTTTATCTTCTGTGGGATTCATATTTGAGCAACAGATTTAATTGTTGGAATACAGATCTATTTAACACCCATTTTATTAAAAATATATCACTTATAGCAGCTTTAATTCGACAGATGGCTGATTCTTACATATTGCAGCTTTAAACCCTGTGTTCTCTGATCTGTGATAAATACATGAGGACTGTGGGAATAACAATAAAACGTGATGTCTCAATAAAAAATATACTGTTTGTGGAGTTCATTTTTATTCTTATTGTACTATATTGTAGAGTGGCACTATTAACTTAGTAAGCTACATATATTTGAGGTGTCAATAAGAATCCCCTAATACACATTAACGTTACCTTCTCTGGTTAAGTAGGGTGCAAATGTAACACACGTCTACACCTAAGATTTGCATAATGTCAAAACAAATACATCTGCACTCTAGATACAGAAATAATTACTCTGTTAGCTAACTTACCAAGCATCAGACATCTTCGAAGACTGAAAAGCTTCAGGGGGTTTTAGAAATGCGACTCTTTCTAATACGGTGGAAGAAAGAGGCACCCGCTAATAAAAAGTCGCCATTGTCAATTATAGCAAGTTTGTTTTGAACTGTAAAATTTCAGTGAACCCGCCTCACGGCACCATGCTGTAAACACAGAAGCCGAGCTGTACCGCGCGACTGCGCAGATCGTTCGCGAGCGTCAACTTTGCCCAAAACTGCGCAGTTTGTCTCTTAAACGTAATAATATAAAATTAAAATGTGTGGAGGGCAACCTCACGAAACGAACAAAAATACAATACTGAGAACATAATCAACCAACTGACATATGTGCGTCTGGTTTATCAAAACAGTTGCCCTACACTTTGTAGTATTTCATCACCAGACCAACCGGAAACTTGATGTTAGGGCGCGTGTCCAAGTACTTCATATTCTAATAGAACGAATAAATAGTTTTTTCGTGCGGAGTCCTTCTCAGCGGTTTGGAGCATGAAAAATTATATTTATGTTAGCCCATTGTAGTTTTGTTGATTTCATGTTATCATTTTTTGTAGAACTTTTGTTTAATCACCGTTCTTGGTCGAGCACGTGCATTGTCAGACGGGCCCTAGCTATTTCGGCTGTAGAAACATGGCTGAACATATGGGACTTGTGAGAGAAACCTTCCACCGTCTCTTTTGACATATTTATGCGATGTAAACACTTGTGAAGGTAGAAGTCAATGAGTATTTTGACGTCTCCTGCTGCTGACATGGGATAGCTGCGCTAAATCGAGCAGCATTTTAAAAAATACGCACTCTTTTTCGACTAGTTATTATTCTTCATGTACAATTATGTACAGTTCGACATCCAACCACGGACTCCTGGTGTCGGAGGAATGTTCTGGTAGCAGCAGTAACATTTTTGTCCACCACAACATTAAACCCATCAGGACACATGACGTTGAGAATAACGGTCTGATGAGTTTGGCCAGCGAGGACGACGATGATGAAGTCCAGTTTGACAGTAAGCAGCTTTACTAATATGGTCTTTACCTAACTGAACAGTGTTAACTGGTCCTAATCGACTTGACTTTGGTGGTGGTGCTGGTTAGTCAGTATTACCTGACACAATGATACCAGAATAAAACGTAGCTCTGAGTAGTTAGACACTTTCTTTCTTGTGTAATTAGCCAGGGGGCATAGTTGAGGGATTAAAGGCAATGGCAACAACATGACTCTCTGGGCCCCCCTTCTCAACTGTGGCACAGTGCCCACCCTACCTTTATTCTAGATATCAGACGTCCCCCTTGAGTGTTACTTCATTCATTTAACAGGTAAATGAGTAAAGCCACTGTGTCCTGTACTTTTAGAAACTCAATAAAAAGTTACGACTTCAGTATGCACCCATGTCCATGCAGTGAAATGGTTTAATATTTCAAAATTGTGCATTCTTATATGTTGATAAAAGTGGAGTGCAAGAGTTAACTTCTGTCCACACCAGTATGACATAACATTTTGTCAAACATAGGGCTAGGCGGTATCACCTCAAAACAATATCGCAATATTTTTAGGCCACATTACAATAAACAGTATATACTGCTATATGTTTGAATCTTATCAAAAGCATTTTTTAATGTCCAGACTGGGCGACAAAATCAGATATCACAATAGTATCGAACAAAAAGGCCCTACTTCGATATAGATATTGCAACAGTATTGTAGGGATGACTATTGGTCCATTCACAAAGTACCAACAAAATGAGATTGCTGATCAATAATCATCAGTAATGTGGATATAATGACTAAGTGGGTAAAGGCAAGTGTTAGAGTGAGTAGAACAGTCTGGTAAGTTCAGAAAATGGCATCATTTTACAGTAATGGTTCCTTTAAAACCAGGAAGGACAACACTTATGCTATATCAAGATGTAATGATGTCCAAAATCTGAGACGATACATAGTCAGTCTCATATCACAATAATGAAATATACTACATCGTGTATATAGTGCCCAGCCATACTTAACATATTAAACACAGTTTAAAGGTTTTGGACTGAAACCCCGTCAATATCATTGTAAAACTTGATATTACACGTTCTGGAGACAAAATGATTTCCATTCACACATGTTTTAGTCTCTACCTCAGCCTAAGACAGTCTGTCATCCTATACAAGCCATAGTAGATTTCTTTGCAGAATATAAGCCTCTGTATGATGAAAGCCTCAAGACTGATTCTTAGATGTAGAAATAACCACTCAAATGAAAATACTTCAGGCTCAGTCGTGCTCTCTATAAAGAGAGAGAATGCCAAAGCTGTTAAAGGCCTTTAAAGTTGTCTTACTTTATAATGCAATTACTAGTAGATTTTGTTGCAGTCTTATGATATTAACAACAGTCGACAATCAAACATGATTTTTCCATTTCTACAAAGACATGTATATCACATTGCAGTATAAATCAATATTAGCAGAGGGTCTAACAGATATATTTTGCTCATTATCTTTATACAGCTCAGCTCTAATCACCAGGCTTAAAGGGGTAGTCCAGCAATTTGATACTGCACTTCATAAAGTAAGAGGCCTTGCGCCGGACATGCTGAAAATAGATGGGGTTAAAATTGAAGCAAGAGATGCATGGGTATCCAGACTTTTTGTTTATTAGTATGAGTTTAAGTTCAGAATCGGCAGATCTTTTTTTCTCTTCATTTCCCATAATGCACCTTAATAGTTCTCTTTCATTAGCCCTTCCCTGCCTGTTAACCATCTTCCAAACAACATGCCTCCAGTTTTTTTTTTTTAATTGAATGTTTGGAGTCTCAAGCCAGACAGAGAATTACTCTGATGACATTATCAGGATGTTTTTCACAGTCTGAGAAGTAGCCTCATGCCCCTTTTCTCACAATCTTACATAAACTTACATTCAACAGTAAATTGTCATGGTCTAGTGACATTGTCAGGATGTTACACCAAATCAGATTTTAGTTTAGCCCTATGATGGCATTTTAATTTTGTATTGTTGAAGAAACGTTCAGAACAAATCAGTTGTTCTCTGTCTGTATTTTCACCTATAAAATAATATTTATGAAAAGAAAAACAAGTCAGGACTTGCCCCTCTACATTTCCTGCTGTACAGAATGGTGAAATGAGAGTAGATGAAACAGCCCCTCCTTCCCATCCTGGCACAGTGACCAAGTGATCATGTGTTTGTAGAGTACAGTTAGTTGGAGGGGGCTTGGGTCCACTGGAACTGGCAGATAAGCCTTACTGCTGTGCACGCCCCCTCATGTGTAAACAAGATGAGCTCATTTTTTTGCCTTGGATGTGAGCAGGATAATTATTAGTAGAGCTCCGAGTGCTTAATGTCGGACCAAAAGTGTTTTTATACAGAAAAATGGACCTAGGAGACAAAAACCTTGTTGAAATGTTAGCGAAGGTTATTGAAGAAGGTAAGAATAAAGAGAAGAAATACTGTGGTCATATGTGTATTTGATCTTAGCTAGAGCTCAACAAAGTTAAATATAATCTCAATTGTTGTTTTGTGCCACAGTTTGAGCCTGTTAATTGTAAAAAGAGTAAGACTACTTCCTCTTTCATTTCTCTTTTCCATTTTGTGTGCTCAGCTTCAGACACAGATGATAACCATGAGGTGTTGATGGCCGGCAGACGTTACCTGTCTATCCAGGAGTTTGCCTCAGCCATCCCCAACCACCTTCTGCTGGGCTCTCTGCTGGAGCACCTGTGCTTCGTCTACGAGAGCAATCCAGCACGCTCACGTATGCTGTTTAAAGGTATGTACTGAGATGAAGTGACAGCTGGTTTAAAGAATAATACATTATACATTTATACATTGTTTTGTTGTATCTCTTTCAGTCATTGGCCAGCGTTTAGCCGCCATGAACCTCCTCTCACCTTTGGCCGTAAGTGATGAGTTCAGCACCGTCAGACTGCAGCACAACCGGGCCTTCACTGAGCTGCTTCATGCTGCCAGCTCCTCGCTGTATCCACAGGTAACAAAATCATCAGTATGTCTTGTAGTTGTCGGTATGTTGTCAGTTTTAATTTTGGAACTGATTTAATTTCTTTTTAACTAATTATGTAGTGAGTACTTGTGCTTAATGTAGTAGACATAGTGAGAGTGCTGACCAAAGCAGCAAACTCAGCTTGCAGATTTGTAAATTGGGAAGTGCTGTAGCCATTTACTAACTGGTACTTGTTTGTCCTCTTTTTATTTTTACAGGGGCAACAACTTCTTGGTACAAACGCACACAATCCAGCAGTAAGGTAGGCTGCACTTTGAGTAGCTGACTTGCTTGAAAGTAACTTTTATTTAATCTGTATTTGCAATCATAGATCTCTCTAGCAGACACCCGATCAATCGTTCATCTTCCAATCTCCTCACCTTTTTTTTGTTCTTGTCATTATTATTATATGGCATGTGGGTCAAGTGTGTGTGTGTGTGTGTGTGTGTGTGTGTGTGTGTGTGTGTGTGTGTGTGTGTGTGTGTGTATGAATGAGAGAGAGAGAAGCGTGTGTTTATGTTCATGTCAACTGGCTAAAAGGGGGTGTGGCAGTGGGAGTGGCCTACCACAAAATGCATGTCATTTTGGATTAACAAAGTTATTAAGTTATGTGAGTTACGGATTCAGGTAACATGACCAAACTTTGTCGAAACAACCCATTTTGCCATGTAATGAGGTTGTGTACATGTAAATGCATGTATGTATGGATGCCCTTGGTAACCTGGTCGCAGCTCTTTCAAACACACGTTTTATTAATATTACAAGGTCAAAGAAATGAATACGTTTATACACTTATAGAAACGAACCGACAACACAACAAAATACCACCAGCTGAAAACAACAATATTATGAAAGGGGAAAAAAGGAGTATTTAATAAGAGATGTTTGTTTTTGCCTTCCCACAGGCCGAAGGAGGGCCTGTTTCAAGCGCAGACGTCTCGGTATCTTAGCGAATTTGAAGAGATGTGTAGACTTGGAAAAGGGTCATATGGAAATGTCTGGAAGGTATTTCACTCTGTTCTACTTCATAACAAACTCCTCCAAAGTAAAACATGAGTTGAGCTGATCAACACAGTCATATTATGTATGACTTCATCTTGTAGGTTATGAACAAACTGGATGGACAGTGCTATGCTGTGAAGAAAATACTCATCAAAAAAGTCTCAAAGGATGACTGCATGAAGGTGGGCCATCAGTGTTTTGTCAATAGAGGCTTTATTTTTAACCCCAAATACAGAGATGTGATAGGCTGATAATTGTCTTATTTGATTTTGCTTTAGGTCCTCAGGGAAGTCAAACTGTTGTCCAGCCTGCAGCATGTAAATGTTGTGGGCTATCACACTGCCTGGATGGAACATGTTCAGCCTGCAGCCCGTGAGTGTTTAGCTATTTAAGTACGTTTGTGAGTGAAGTTACTTTTCAAGCTTAGAAACTTTATGTTCAAAACATTTTTGTTGCAGAGCCTGAGTCTCTCCTGCCTGCACTGAGATCAGCTAGAGACCTCGAAAGGTAGGATCTAACACTAACTGTTCTTACATTCATTTATTTTGATATTGGAATTGGAATGTAAACATTTTTCAGGAAAATAATCAGTGTATTAATCAATAATCGAAATAGTCACAGGTTGCAGCCCTAGTATTATTTATTATACGTCCAGAGCATGTGAAAACTGTATATGATGAAAATATGAGCACAAATGTCATCATATGGAAAGTGTGAATTGAAACAGTTGCATTGCTGGAGTTAAGTGCTAGTTATATAAAAACAATTCAGGAGTCAAAGATTTGATTCAGGAATCCTGTAACTTAAGGAAGTCAATATTATCCCCGGCCCCTATTATTTATCAGGTTTATTGATACTTATCATTACCTTGTACATTGGATGAATTACAGACTTGATTTACTGCACATTGTTTCTGTTTATGTTGTCGTCAAGTACTATTTACTACAACACTGTGTTGAAGATCAAAAAATAAAAACAATATTTTAATCACTATTTATGCCAGTGTATTCATCTAATGTAGATGCAATTATAGTTTATACAGTAATTAACTCCTGACTCTTTCATTCATAGTTCTGATGAGAGCCCTGACAGCAGCAGCACCAGCTCCATTGTTTTTGAAAGCCTCAGTCAAGCACCGACAGATGCAGCACCAAGTGCCAATGTACACCCAAGAGAGACCCAGCCTGTCAAAGCGTTAGTTCCAACCCAAGAGAATGGCCAAGTGGTGTGTCCCAAGACAATGCGGCGCATCCCGAAGAACTACGTCCCCTGTGTGTTCCTGGGACACCGAGATCCCATGAAGGGCACCAAATGTCCTGCCACAGGCTGGGACAGTTCAGCACTTCTAGAGGAGGAGTCTAGCAGGAGTAGCATCGAACTGAACAACAACTCCTGCATTGAAAAGGACTGTCAGCAGTGGGCTGACGTTTGCACAACAAAGCCTCCCAAAGAGGTTTGTGCTAAAATAGACTTTCAGTGATCAGACAAGAATTTGAAAAATAAGATTGCCATGTTCATATGCTTACTGAATTTAAAATATTTGTTTTTCGGAATTATTATTAAAAATTTGACAGTTTTGAGTTATGGTTTGGTTGTATCTGCAGGTCCAGTTCCACCTGATGCTCTACATCCAGATGCAGCTGTGTGAGCGCTCTCTCAAGGACTGGATCTCTGACAGGAACAACAAGCCCAAAGAAGAACTGAACTCAACATGTAATTGTTATAAACGTGCATGGTTTACATTATTACAGATTAGAGAATCACAAATTGGTTGAAACTATTATATGTCAACTTTTGTTCCGAGATAAACTAAAATACAATTCAGGAAAATAATTTCAATGTTTGTTTTTTTTTTTTTTTCAGGTCCGTATGGATGTGTTGATACAGATCACACACTGAGCCTGCTGAGAAGGATACTTGAAGGCGTCGAGTACATTCACTCCAGGGGAATCATGCACAGAGACCTGAAGGTAAGCTACTGCGATTTATTTGATTTGATCAGAAGCAGCTTGTGTGCAGTTTGCGTCGACACACATGTGTTAGACAGGAGACATGTCAGTTAGGCTATTTAGTGAGTCCCGGTCACCATCACCATTTGTCTCAAAGGAAATGTGTAAATCCTCCCAGTAGTTAAATACAAAGTTATTAACACTCTCTGGCAGGACTTTCCTTAACTCATCTCTCTTGTCTTGGACACATTTTAGATAAATTACTCTCTTGCAAATGTCCTGAAGCCTCCTTGGCTGCTGGATGAGTTTTAGCAGCTGCTGTCTCTGTTTGAAGAAACATGGTAGATTCAAGGTGGAGGGCAGGAAGCCTTTGTGGTTGTAGACAGTGAGCGGTGATATTAGACTGAAGAGTTTCACCAGCAGAGAGTTTTTCCACAAATTAGGACTGCGGTTCAGGAACAGAAACAGACAGTTCTCTCCTGCTTTGTTCAGCTCGTTGATGTTGGCTCCATACTTGAGCAGCAGGTCCACCAGCTCAATGTCGCCTATGGTGCACGCCTCCTGTAAAGGTGACATGTCCTCTTTGTTTGTAGCGTTGACCTGGGCTCCGTGTTTGAGGAGTGTTCCCAGAGTTCTTTGTGCCCTTGAGAATAGTCAAGAATATACTTTAATACAGGATGTAAATAGAACCTAATGCACATATTTCAACAGCATAAAGAGCATTAAAAGGATTGTAATGTGAGGGCAAAGTTGGGTGTCACTTGAATTTCTATGCACAGAAACTTTATGCATGTGACTCAAAAGATCTTTTGTGTTGTCTAGCACATTTACTTGTGATTTAGATATCTTCAGGATCACTAATCAACAGTTATGACCCATTATTTATATTCATTAAGAATATATGATTGTTTGAAAAACCTTTTTTTAAACTACTTTAAACAGATGGTCTGTATAAAATGATTCTAGATATATCTTGAAAACGCATCTCTGATGCAAAATTCACAGAAAATAATCTGCTCAGAATTCATTCAAATTGCTCGTTTTACATAAATGTCTGGTAGTTATTGAAATTATCTATTTGGGATGGTCGTACAGTTTGTCAGTTGTTCTACACTGATATTATTGTTCATTGAGTGTAATATGAAATACCCATAAAACATGTCAGTTTACCCAATGGTAGAAAAGGGTTGATAAAGGGTATTTTCAGCATTTTGTATTTGTTTGGTCTACTTTAAAAAGGAAATTGTTGAATGAAGACCTACACTATGGGTTATTTGATATTAGGGCTTAAATAAGCCAACTAGTCAATTAATGCTTCAGTCGATCTGGGAAAAAAATGAGCCGCCACTAATTTGAATAATCAACTACTCATTCTCTGGTTCCAGCTTCTTAAATATAAGGATTTGCAGGTTTTCTTTTCATTTATGAGAGTAAATGTATTCTTTGGATTTTAGGCTGTTTGTTGAAAAAAAAAAGGAGCAATTTTGAGACGTCAACTTTGGGAAATTTCCGTCTGAAAATTTTTCCCAAATCTTTTGACATTTCATGGACTGAGCAATTGATCGATACATTTGCAGAATAATTGATGATAAGAATAAGCATGGGCTGCCACCTTAGACGTTATGACTCACCATAACAGGAAAAACAGAGGCGTTAACTAATAATAAGATTCAAGCTGGCTCATGTCTGTTCAGATGTCCCCGTAAGGCGTGGAATGCGGTCAGTTGGAATGTACCTTTAGTTAATGACACCTATGCTTCGCCTGCTTTGACAGGTCAATATGACTGCTGTGAAAGAGTCTTCAGTCTTTTTTGTTTTACTATGAGTCAAGTAAGAAGAAATAGATGAAAACAAAAGAATATCCCAAACCATGTTGATATCTGCTCCCTCTCTGACCAAGCTGGCTATAATGTCTTTACGAAGGATCCCAGCAGCCATATGCAGGGGCGTCAATCCACTGCTGTCCACTGCGTTAACATCAGCACCATAGCTGGCCAGAATATGGATGGCAGACAGAGCTGCGCAGCGCACTGAAAGGTGGAGAGCTGTCTGGTTAATCTTGCCATCCACCTAGGGAGGAACCACAAGACACAGTTCAAATTTGACATTAAACGCTGTACTCGCAATAGAAAGGAGGCTAAACATGGATATTGCTATATGAAAAAGTTTTACCTCTGCATTGACGTTAACTCCATGCTCACAGAGAAGACGTAGACAGGCCTCTGCCTGCTTAAACAAGCTGGTAACTGCAGTGCGGAGCTTGGAGCCCGGTTTTTGCCAAGTAGTTTTGACATTAGGCCAACTGGTTATCAACAAGTGTAGAGTGGTTCGACCAAGCTCGTCCCTGTGACAGAGGCAAGGGAAGTGAAACTGTTGCAGATCCACCAAAATTTGAAATAAACACTTGCTGCATGCACAATCTAACTTAACTACCCCACTGAAATGAGTTATCTCCAACAACTCCCTCCTGAGTTGTTGTTGTTGTTGTTGTTGTTGTTGTTGTTGTTGTTGTTGTTTATTCTGATATGAGAGGCTCATTTAACACTGTAGAATTGATAGGCGGGATGTTCGGTGTTTAGTGTGTGTATAGGATGAGTTTGTCCAGACCTCATCTCAGGGTCTGCCCCTGCTGACAGCAGGATCTGCATTCTCTTTACGCTTCTGTAAGAGGCAGCCAGGTGAAGGGGACGGATAGCACGAGCCTAAGGCAAGACATGACATGACAAGACAAGACAAGACAAACTTAAGCTAACCCTTCAAAAATACTTTCTATTTTGCCTTCTTTTTTTAATAAATTGAATGATCACATTAGAGCAAAGAGACCTGACAGTTCTGAGTAAGTGTTGAATTTTCTTGTGGTTGTTATTAACTTACATGAGACATATTCAGAATCTTACAGGTGATTTGTACAAGAAAATGGCTGCATTGTTGCGTTTACCTTACAGAAAACCTCTGGGGGGGCGCCGTCTTGTATCTTGAGGAGATAGTTGCTGCCATACTTTTTTGTCATCTCTCCCATACGTCCCAGGTCTTCGTCCCGAATAGCGTTATAGAATTCATTGCCGTGAAACTTGTTACTGCTCCTGTCCTGATGTTCCTCTCTCCCCTCCAACATGACTAAGTACTGAACTTCATTGCTGTCAGTATTTGGTTTTCGTCAGGGTGTGCAGCGGTTCAGAGCTGGTTTTTCAGGTTTGCAGATGCAAGTCTGTATTTCTTCGAGGCGTGTCAGTTAATTTTTGTGCACAAGATTAAGGATGCTACTTCTGTTTTCTGTTTGATAGTTTCAACAGCTATTTCCTTTTTTGGGGTTTGGTGTTTTTCGTCAGTCTGATGATATCATGTAGGTTTGAGTGTTGCATGTCTAAGTTGGATGTGTGGGCTTCCTGTTACAACTGATAACTTTCTGTGTGTGGGGCCAATTATGGGGACTGGTGTGTCCCTTCAGAGTAATTTAGAGGCTTTCCAGTGCTTGTGTGACTTCAAAGAATGCACCTTTCATAAACTCACATGCTTTGGAAAATACATTACAAAAATTGTATGTCTTAAATGTCATATTATATGGTTTGAAATCCTTAAATTGTTGAAATCTGCCCTGAAATATCTTGTTTGAATACTGTGATCCCTCATGCAAAAAATCAAATATGAAAGAAATTGTGATATTATTGCATTTTTCCACAGCCAAGGAACATTTTCCTCCATGGTCATGACAGCCATGTTCGGATTGGGGACTTTGGTTTGGCCTGCAGGGATCTAATAATGGATGGCCATAAAGGGACCACCTCTCCCAGCACTGGTAAATACTGTGCACCTCTTATCTTGTTGATTTCATGTAACGGTTGCTCAAAGAATCACCACCAGATGGGGCCATATGCTTTAAAGTCACATTTCTGGTGTGTTTTTGCAGATTCCTCACATACCACAGGTGTTGGCACATTTGTATATGCTGCACCAGAACAACTGACGGGCTCCCATTATGATTCAAAGGTAAACAAATGAATAATATTCAGACACTTCAGAATACATTTTTCATAGAACACAACATGTTTTTTTCTGTCTTTTCCATTATCAATTTTCATTATTATCATCTCTTCTATGACTTTTTGAACAACTGTGAGTCTAAACTTGTGTTTTTCCTCTCACAGTCTGACATGTACAGCATTGGGGTGCTCGCTCTCGAGCTTTTCCAGCCCTTTGGGACAGAAATGGAGCGGGTCAGGACCCTTGGGAACCTGAGAGAGGGGAAAATCCCAGATTCGTTCTGCCAAAGATGGCCAGTCCTGACAAAATACATCATGAAACTGACGTGTAAAGAGCCAAGTGTTCGGCCCACAGCCAGCCAGCTTCTACAGAGTGAACTCTTCTGCAGTAAAGACATTGTATGTAGTTCATGGATAGATCATAGCTCTATAAATAATTAACCCCTTAATAACTTTCTGTGCCATTAAAGGTAAGAGTATTTTGTGATTACTTATCTATGTAAGTATGTCATGAATGTCTTTTCCCCCTTCAGGTGATCCATGGCTTGAAGAAAAGGGTTGAACAGCAGGAGGAAGAGATCATGCAGCTGAGGAGACAGATCAGCCAGCTTCAGAGCTCACAAGTCACAGTTGACATCTCTGAGCCGGACAAAGCCTGACCCTTTAATCTCAACTCTTCACAGACTGTCAATACTTGATTCATTCTACCACTTCTGTACTGTATTTTGCTTACTTGGTACAAGTGGTAGAGTGTGTGTGTGTGTGTGTGTGTGTGTGTGCGTGCATGTGTAATCATTTGGGTGTGTCTTGTGCACCTGGATGTAAGGGTGCAGCTATTTATCTTCATTCAGCCCAATAAAACCAGTTTCTGATATGCCTTGCCAGATATATAAGCAGCAACATGTGATTATTGATCATTTGAGATGTTTCTTTAAAAGTATGTCACTGAAAACAATTTCTGATTCTGAGGATTTGTGAGCAGCCCATTATCAGCAAATTGTCAATCAATTGCGGTCACAATTAGCCTTCCAGTTTTGATTGTATTGGGACAGGGTCATATTTATTTATGTGCACAGACGTACAAATGCTGTGTACATGTGGTTGATGATGTTTTATGGGGTTTAGTTACTGATCACAGGGGATGCTCCCTCATGTTTTTGGAACTTTAATTGTGGAGATAATGTGCGCACTCGAAAATCTCTTTAGAAATGGACATTACAGCATGGATATGGCAATCTGACTGTTTGTCTATATAGATAAATACACAGGTATCGTTTCGAGCATAGATTTATGGGTATAAAGCAAACATTATTATTGTACATCATGTACACAAAGGTCAGAGGTGTGAACATGCGACGGATCTTCCCGAAACACGTTCCTCACAGAGAAACGCCTGAATGATCCAATCAGAGACCTCGTTTCATCGCAGGTACCCGGATGTACCCGTGGGGCAATTAGCTACGTCATTGTTCACCGCCGGACACCCGCTGGAAATAAGGAATGGATTTACAACCGCTATTAGCGTATTCATAACAGATTTCAGGTGAGTGTGTTATTGCTACTACGATTAAGTGGCACTTTAACTGTGCAGCTGTGATATTTTGGTAGGCCTGGGCCACCGAGATTTGTTGTAGTAGCCTTACACCGGTTCTCTGTCATGTCGGAGACAGCGGCGCAGTGAACACACTCAGCCGCCGGTGTCGAGCCCCTCCTGTCTCAGCTAGCTAGACGCCCAGTTACTGGGGGCCATGCTTGTAAATCAAATCTACTTCGAAGTAGAAAACAAATGAGTGGCCTTCGACATTGATAGTACGCGGTTTTGTTACTCCCCGCCATGTCAGTCAGCCTTCATCGTGCCAAGCTAGCTAGCACCGTTAGCATCAATATTGCCGCACGAGCGCCGCCGCGCGTAATGTTAGCACCGCTCGGTAGCTATGTGTGTTACGTTCGCCGTTTCCATGGTGTCGTTGCCTTCACGAACCACTCTCTCATCATCAGTCTTTCCGTCCCAGTCTTTGACAAGAACGGTGAGCTTTTAATCGGTGCTCCGTCTCCCACAAGTGCTAAAGTAGGTTTTAAGTCGTGTTTTAATGAGGTTTAGCATCGCTGCGTGTTAAAGGCCTAGCTGCCGTCTGTTAGCCAACGTGAGGCGGTGTGCCGGAGCTGGTGGGAGGGAACAGCTGTTGTTGTAAACGTGCTTCCGACCAGGAAATTTGCTCTGTCGGGGTTTGAACTAGTAACGTTCGCTTGGGAACTTTAGCACTGCGAAATCATTTCCATGTTTGCTCTCCGCAGTAAGTCGATTTGAACATGTTCAAAATACTTTGCCAGTGTTTCTGATGTTTGCCCTGTAAGTAAATCGTGCACGGTGCCCACAAATGACTATCACTTATCGTAGAGCTATATTGACTTAGTTTTTAAGATCAAGCGGAGGTTGAATGACAAATGTGTAAGGGAAGTCGGTAAGCCAAGACTTTTCTCCCACGGCAAGCAATTGTGGCCTCTTATTTAACCATGCGATATTATGGCAGAGTTTGTATATACAGTTACAGAAATAATCTGCTATACAGTTTATGGCGCGTTGGTGTACTCTTGCATTGTCTTTCTCAAAATAAAAGAAATCGATCTTATATAAAAAATCTTGACTGTTTAGTAAAGGTATTAGTACTGTATAAGCGGCGAAATGATCTAAGTAGTACATTGCAGTTTTTTTTTACTGATTGATAGACTGACCGATTGACTGACTGATTAACTGCGCTTTGCAAGTGATCATTTGTGATCTATTGTACTTTGTGTTTGTAATCAATATGTAAGTTTGCAAGTAAGTGTGTGTTAACTGGAACCTTTAAAGAAGTTAAGAAAATGTTATCACTATATTTGATGACAGCCTCTTAATACCACAACATTTTGGTTGTGCCACACAAACAGATTTGCCTCCATATAAAACAACAACAAAGAGGAAAAATGCAAAACCTTGACTTAATCTGTCTTTTCTGCAGCTCATAACATTGTATCCTTATGTGTTTCTGCTCCTCCTACAGCAATGAACAATGACCATAGTTGACAGATCTTCAGAAAAGTCTGACCACGAGTCAGTCGGGTGTAAGCGATCTCCCTTCACCAGTGGAGACGTGGGCATGGACAGCAGCTGTTCCAGCAGCTGGGCAGTGGGTCCCACCACCATGCCCAGTGACTCTCCGAGGCTGAAGGCTCCAGGAGGCTGCCTGGGCCCGACACCTGGAGCTGTAGTCTACAACAGTACGCCCTCCTCTGTTGATCGGCCCAAGGAGCAAGGTATGAGCAAGGACTCTTATCATCTGTGGTTTTGTGATGCATGTGTCCTGAAAGCTGAGAGGAAACGACTGAATGTTGGCAGGTTACACTTACTTCATTGTGTACAGACTCCTCAGCCAAGCTATACTGTGCCTCTATTTAGCCATTAAACAATAGACAGATGGTAGTGTTTCCTGACTTATGTGGTCAAGCTGTAGATACATTTGAAGATGCATGCCAATAGTCAATAGTTTCCCGCTGATATTAGAAATGCTGATGTACACTTTGGCAGGTCTCATCTCAATTGTCAGTTCAAAGCAGCATGGATATCTTAAAATGAAAAAGTAGTTCAATACAAAAAGACCTTCTTGCTCATTTCCACTTTCTGTTGCTTCATTCTGTAATTGTGTGACATACTCTTGCCAGCAATCTGAGAACTGTTACCTGGAAACTTTATACATAAATAATACAAAGCTGCACCAACGAATCTAAACCTACAGCCAGTGTTTCTGTACGAGAGTGTGACACAACTGGTTTTGTGGGTGTTGGGTTGCTGCTTCCACTCTACTTTCATTCATCCAATTACATAACCAAGCCAGTTTTGAATTGAGAGCATGATCAATCACTTGCGCCTGTGATGCAATTGTTACTCTGACATAAAAAGCAGCAGCGTGACTTAGACAGAAACAGAAGAGAAAGCAAACCCGGTTTCCTTCAGCTGCTTGACAGTCTCATTCAGTAGCCAGAACCCCTCCCAATAACTGTTTAGACTGATAGCAATGGCTGCAAGTTCCTGGTGTTAGTGTATTATGTGCCAGTACATACTTGCATTGGCAATGTAGCATTTATACAGATAATTATTGGTGTCCTTGACCTGGAAAAAGCATTGAATCAAATTGTAGTAATGATGTTGTCTGTGTGTCCAGTGATAAGCAGTGATGACGGCATTGACTTGCCCCAGAAGGTCCTCTTCTCTCCAGAGCGGCTCAACCTGAAGTGGACCCAGATTCACCGCATTGGTGCAGGCCTGCAGAACATGGGGAACACCTGCTTCCTCAACTCAGCCCTGCAGTGTCTCACCTACACCCCTCCCTTTGCCAACTTCATGCTGACACGGGAGCACTCCAAAACATGTAAATTTGTCTTGCATGGTGCTTCTTTACACCAACAAAGTTCTTGTGTAATTGTAAAGTCATGGACTGTTTATCACATCAATCTTGTTCACTTCAACAGTATGTATGAGTTGGTTTCTCGCCTGATTCATATCTTACTCATCAATGTTCTGTCCATCTGTCCCTGCTGCAGGTCACGAGCCAGGGTTCTGTATGATGTGCACCATGCAAAACCACATCATTCAGGTTTTCGCCAACTCTGGGAATGTCATTAAACCCATTGGTGTGCTCAATGAGCTCAAAAGTAAGTGTCTGTACAGCTAAAACATTGAAATTATGCCTTTTAAAACATTTTCATTTTATATATTTTTTTACCTGAAATGAATGACAGGAGGCGCTGTGTGGCTGTTTACTTTTTTTATTTTGGAGGGAAATTTTCTGGTGGGTGTTTGCATATTGCTGTAAAAGAATTTGAACTTTATCTCGACTTGAAAGTGTGATATAATTGATTATCTTCTATATCTACATTTTTTTATGTTTTTTCCCACACAGGGATTGCAAAGCACTTCCGCTATGGAAGCCAGGAGGATGCTCATGAGTTCCTGCGGTACACAGTGGATGCTATGCAAAAGTCCTGCTTACCTGGAACCAAGTAAGTGTGTTCCCTATCCAAAACCAGATACAGCTCAGGATAATAAACCATCATACACTTACTTAGAAAGGTTAATCATATTTTTGGCTTGATAAAAATAGTTTAATAGTTTTATGGAATCAGTGTAGAGCCATTTCCAAGTAAGTCATGTAACACATACATGCATTATTATCAATGGGTTTGGCTGACCATTCAGGATATCAGAAAACTTATAAAAGGGAGCTTTGAAAGTAGGTAATTATTTTGTAGTCACAGCTGCCCTTTAAACAAATTACTCTTGATCTAATTCCTCCCTTTCTTACTCCTGCACTTTTTGTTGTAATACGTTGTAACTTGGCAGTTTCAGAGTTCTGTAAAGTGATTCTCTGTGCCAGAATAGCCAGAAAAGATGTGTATCTGTGTTGGATTAATAAGTATAAATAATAAATCAGTCAATTTTGTAATTACACTTATTGGTTGTTTTACATCCTCTTATTTGTGTTTGTAACAGATTGGACAGGCAGACGCAGGCAACTACTTTCATCCATCAAGTGTTTGGCGGGTATCTAAGATCCAGAGGTAAGTTTTACCAGTGTTGATGAGTTTCCTTGATGTATTCACGTTGTTGTTGTTGTTACTGTACAGCTTTAGTAGACAAAAAAGCAATAACTGATTTTCCTTTGCAGTCAAATGTTTAAACTGCAAAGCAGTCTCGGATACATATGACCCTTTTCTGGATATTCCTTTGGAAATTAAGGTAATGAATCATTATTGTCATTTGCTGGTTTGAAGTGTCTGTTCAAGTCAAAGAATTCAGGGAATCTTACGAACAGTACAAACATTTATTTTTCTTGCCATGCAGACGGCCCCTAGTGTCTCAAAGGCTCTGGAGCAGTTTGTCAAGCCGGAACAGCTGGATGGAGAAAACGCCTACAAATGCACTAAGTAAGTTGTTTTACAGACAAAATCAATTCAGAAAAGATGACGAGAAAGGGAGCTAAACAACCGAACATCTGTTTCACGCAGGTGCAAAAAAATGGTCACCGCCTCAAAGAGATTTACCATCCACCGCAGCGCCAATGTGCTCACGCTCTCCCTCAAACGCTTTGCAAACTTCAGTGGCGGCAAAATTACAAAGGTACTGTAACATATGATTCTATAAAATCCCGAAAAATTATAAGACTATATGAGAGAACCCAGGTGTCACTAATTGGATATAAATCAGCTATTTTTTTTTGGTCTTCAGGATGTGAAGTATCCAGAGTACCTGGACTTGCGGCCCTTCATGTCTCAGACCCAAGGGGAGTCCCAGGTCTATGGGCTGTATGCTGTGCTCGTCCACTCTGGATTCAGCTGTCATGCTGGACACTACTTCTGCTATATTAAGGTACTGGCACTGCTATGGACCACTGTTCTAATCCATCAGGATGCTGTTGCCAAGTCCCATGCACACATTTGTCTCTGTAACACTCTATCAACAACTTACTACTGACAGTTTAATGCAGGATTTCCTACAACAAGTCAAACAAGCTCTTACAGATAAAATGTTTTTCAAGTTCAATCAGTTATACACTTCAAACGAAACAGAGGAAAGTAACATTGCAAAATGGAAGTTGTGAAGTGGTGGTGATTCTATTAAGCAAATATGATCAAACCTGCCAACTATTTTGTTGTGTCTCTCAGGCAAGCAATGGGCAGTGGTATCAGATGAACGACTCCTCTGTGTCTGTCAGTGACATCAGGTCTGTTCTCAACCAGCAGGCCTACGTCCTTTTCTACATTAAGTGAGTAAAACCTTTAAAAAAAATTTCATTGCCTCATTCCAGTGTTTGAATGATCCTGTGCCAATGCTATAAACACCAACACTTGTCACATTGGTCATTTCAAGTGTTTTCTGTTGCTAATTTTTTTGTGTCATAGGTCTAGTGAGGTGAAGAAAACGGGGGACTACAGCCACATGAGCCATAATCCAGGCATTCCTGGTCAGTCTTCTCCAAGACCGGTGGTGATACCACGCATCAACACCATCCACCATAACAACATTGGCTTCATAGGTCCCCAGCTGCCACCACACATGACCAAGGTACTGCAGACTTGTTTGTATCTTAATTCAAATTTTTAATTTAAGACAAATCGCTAGTGTTTTACCTAGACACTCAAAACATGCGTTCTCTTTTGTTTCTGCCTCAGAGCGCACTTCATGTTAATGGAAACGGATCTCTGAGGGACTATCCCACCAACTCTAAGCCCAGCACCAGCAGCAGTGTGGCGGGAAAACCCAGCCATGCACTGGCCTCTTCTTCTTCTTCCATTTCCCACTCAATCAGCCGGCCCACAATGATCCCAGACCACGACAAACGCCAGAAGCTTTCATTCTTCATCGGGCAAGGCAAACAGAGCCGCCCGTCCTCGTCCTCTTACAGCCAGCCGTCCTCTGCCAGCAGCAGCTCCTCCTCCAGCTCGCTATCCTCCTCGCAGTCTACCTCAGACGTCCACTCAGACATTCGCTTTGTTCCACGTCAGCTTAATCATGTTAACGGCACGTCTTGCAGTAATGGGGATCGGCACCCTGGAGGGAATGGAGCGTCGTTCTTGGTGCCGTACGGCCAAGAGTCCTCAGAGGAATCAGACCAGGAGAACTGTGGCACTGTGGATAATGGCTGTTTCGCCAAGTCTCACCTTAATGGAAACAACAGAACAGGAGAAGGTTTTGATAAATCCACCAATGGAGAGTCAGGGCTGCACCACAACGGTAACAGATTAAACGGACCAATTTATTGCGTCTCTAAATCCACTCAAAATGGACACCATAATGGACACCACAAAGTGAATGGACACAACACCCCTGATAAGGTAAAATATATGATTTATGTTTTCGCTATCGTTTCATAACATATTGATAAGTGAAAGAACAGTAGTTGTGAGCCTTAATGAATTATTGTGTCTGGATTTTGCTCCTCAGATCTCTGGCAGTAATGGCAGTTCATCCTCTGTGGCTACTGTTGCTGCTAATGGACTGGACAGTGAGCATAGTCAAACAAGGTAAGATACACACTTGGTTGAATTGACGTTTTCGCTGTTTGGTTGTTTGTTTTTTTACTTTTAAATCTTTAATCTGAATGGGCTTTTATAAAGTTTCATTAACTTCAGTCTCACTTTCAATTGTGATGGGGAGAAAAGTATCTATTGGTAGAGGCGTCATGAGAAGTCAGAAAACTTGAAGGCACCAGCTGAATGCTCACCATCCACTGTGCAGTCATGTTCAATTGAATGTTAATGCATTGATTTACCTTGCAAGTCATTCTGGAATTTTCCTTCATACCTTTTTTTTTTGCCAATATTCACTTTATATAGGTCTTAAATTGCATTAAAAATGGTCTTTAAAAAGTCTTAAATTTAACTTTTTGAAATCTGCAGATACCCTGAAAGTGTGATATAAAGCAGTATTTATATTCTTGTATGTTTTGTTTGTTTTCCAGCAAAGAGTCACATAATTCTGCATCATCCCAGGCCAGTTTTTCTCAGAGCATCCATCCAGCTGCCAGTGAAAGTCAGCACCTCTCCACTCCTGACACAAGGGCTAAAAGTGTGTCCGAACCCCTGCCTCAGCATACAGCGTCCTCCGCTGTTAGCTCTCTACCTTCAGCTACTGCTACAAAGACTCATTCTGTCACATCTAGAGAATGTGCTTCCTCTTCTGCCCATCATGGCGACATCAATGCGGCCTTATCCACCCCGCCAGACTGCTCCCAGAGCACCAATGGGCCCTCTGCAGCGCCACAGAAGGTAAGCAGAGATGGGGATGAAGTAATGGATCTACCAGAGACCAGTGTTCCGGCAGCAGGGATTGAAGGGCAGATGGATGTTAAGGAACAGCAGCAGTCCAAGCCCAGTTTTAAAGGCAATGAAGAGATGAAAGAGTTGAAAAGAGACAGACCGTACTCTGACTGGAGCAGAGACAGGGAGAGACACTACAGGGACAGGAGTCAGGAGCGAGACAGTGACGTCGATCGTCATCGCCACAGACGAGACTACAGAGATCACCGTTACAGAGACCGCTCTCACAGGGATCGCTTGCCTCACGATCGTTCCTACAGGGACTGGGAGCCCGAGCGTCGCAGGGAGCGTACTCACCACCACCCCAGGGAGCGAGATCGTGACAGGTGCTCGAACCATTACCACCACTATGAATACAACCGGTCCAGGGAGGACTGGGGTCGGGAGCGAAGGGGACGCGGTTATCCCTATCGCGAGGAGTCTCATAGCCGCCGAAGGTGGCAGGACGAGAGTCGAGACTTCCGGTCAATGAAGGACAAGAGCAATGGAAGGGAGAAGGACAGGAGCAGTGTCAGGGAAAGAGACTATTACCCGCCAAAGGAGGAAGCTTCCTCGCCTGCCACTGTGCAAGAAACCTCCACAAAGTCCAAGGGATCGCCCCCTCGGGCTCACCTCTCCTCGTTTGAATCGGCTCCAAACAGGGAGGATCAAAATCACAAGAGGACTGCTGAACCTCTGAGCAAGGAGAGGGATGACAGCTCTGAGGCCCGTCGCTCTAAAAAACACAAAAAGAGCAAGAAAAAGAAGAAGTCAAAGGATAAAGACAGACATCGTGAGAGCGGGTGAGTAAAACAATTTTTGCCTCCAGGCTGCTTGACACTCATCAGTGCACATTTTGTTTTGGACAGTAATATTGGCCATTTTGCACAACAATTCAGTGTTAGATCAGAGTTTCCATTGGTGCAGGTCCATGAGTCCTGGAAAAATCATGTGCAATTGAATGCAAGTCCACTGATGCTGTGCATAGCCAAACTCATACATTAGTATTTTAAAAACTAGGAATGAGAGTCTTTTCTAAGCTGCAGGTGTTCATTTCCTCAGAAGCCCCTGCTCTATGCCCAGCTCTCTCCACCATAGCTGCCCAGCTCTCAGCAGCTGAGCACCAAACCACCATATGCCCAGCCTTTTTAGCTGAAGTTGAGTATTCTCAACTTGCGTTGATACGCTTTGCAATGACTTTGTATGAAACAGCACCACATGTAAAAAGTTGCCCCTTGATTGTTGAAAAAATGCCAAGGAAATTATTTTCTTGTGACATTATGATCTGAGAGACTTAAAGATGCACCTTTTTTTAAAGATTTTCTCAACACCAAATGTACTAGCCTACATTGTAAATTGAATGGCGTATCAATTTAAATATTTTTTCCCAATTGAGATAGCAGTTTTTCAAACAATAATAGCAAAAAATTGCCGACTTTAATGCTTAATGTGATAATGGGGTTTGATGATGTCATCTATTACTAATTTGTTACATTTATTTTGATGTCAGGCTTTGTCATCAGCGAGTTTCCTTTTTGGATTCAGATTAATCATGGCTTATTTTCTGCCTTCTCCTAGAAGCTCCGATGCGGATTCAGACCAAGCCACTGAAACAAAAAAGAAGAAGAAAAAGAGGAGGCAGCGGGACAGCGATGCCGAGCAGCACAGCTCGGGAGAAGCTCGGAGCCACAAGAACAGAAGCAGCGAGGAGAGGGAGAGCCGCAAGCGACGATACTACGACAACAAGGACACTAAACATGACAATGGTTTCTCTCCAGAAAAACGCAGGCGAACAGAATATGCTGACGGCAGAGGTGACCATGTACTGCCCTCCAACCACACCTTACCCACAAACGGTTTAACTCACCGCCATCTCAATGGACACATAGGTATGACAGGTTTCTCATTTTCAGACACTGAATTAAATGTTGCGGTAGAGCATATCAGTTCTAACTGTTGATCCTGTTTTGTAGGAAATGGTTACAGCCAAACCAATGGCGACGCCTACGGATTCTCCAGTGGCTTGAAACGCTGACTGTGAGTGGGCGCTCATTTAACCATTATCTCATATGCTCTTGTACAGTCATTGTGAACAAACAGCACAATCTCCTATTTTAAATGCAAACATTTTTAGCGCACAGTTCTGAAAATAGATGACATGTGGTCCTCTTTTTTTTCTGGTTTCAGACGCATCAACACCATTTTAATCACAGCGGAGGAATGACATCAACAACTTTTTGATGTGGTGCTTCTTCACTGGGAATATATTGTATTTTTACCACACCTGAAGTGTTTTAAATGTTCGGAATTTTTTTTTTTTTTTTTTTTTTTTTTTAATGCATTGATTTATTTGCAGTTATTCTCCCGACTATGGTTTAAAAAAAAACCCTGTTGAACATTTATAATGAAAAATAGTAATATATACTTGTATGAACACAAACAAAGCCTGGAGCTTAAACATCTCAACTGCTGCTCAGTGGAACTCAGGACTTGAAAACTTGTTAACATCCATCACGGATAACCACCTGCTTCGAATCGGAACGAGACAAAAGGGAAACGTGTTGCCTAAGAGAAGAACTGCAAGGCATCATGTCGGCTGCGAGTTTTAAGATGTCACCATATCTACAGAGGCGCAACGTTATTTGGGTTTTTTCTTTGATCCTACTGGGAGCGGACATCCTAACGGAGGGGGATATTCATGAATGAGACTAGTGCAGTGGTGGGAACAAGACTTGGCTGACTGATACCTCCACGTTAACCCTGGACAGACTTGAGGACATTTCCCAGCTATATATATATTTTTTTTCTTTTTCCTTCCTGTATGTTTGTTTCCACTTTGCTCTGAAGCCTAAGATTCACTCTCTGTAATTTTTAAACTTTTTCACAGAAGCGGAGGTTTTTTAACCCTGGATCATGCCTCTCCCTCCTCGCTCACACATTCTCTATTTCTTTTAAAAACGTTAAAAAAAAAAAAAAAAAAGCATCAAAAATTTGTCATCATGGCTGTGGACCATTTGTGTTTGCTTTTTAATGATAAAAAAAATACAGTTTGTGTCTTCTAGCGTCATAAAAATACTGTGAATTTAATTTTGAACTGTACTATCAGTTATTTTTATACGTAAACAATCCTGTATCAGGGTTACCAGTAGATGTTTTGTTTGCTTTGTTTTTAGAAAAACTTATGTTAATTTTGACCATATTTTCAGTGGGTATGGTTTGCTTTTTGTTTTGTTTTTGTTTGTTATGTTTCAACTTTAGACAGAGGTTGAAAAACTGCTGTTATATCTTTAGCATGTCAGAATTTATACATTGTATAAGGTAAAAGCCTTAAAATACATTTGTTAATGTCAGAAATTGTAATCTGTTCCTGGTCTTTGACTTTGTTTACAAGCTGCGGTGAAATGAATGAAAACTGCTGATTGAGATGACTGACAAGTTGCCAGGGATTTTTGAAAAAAAAAAAAAAAATGCTCCCGTCTGCCTTTGTATTATACACTAGGAATAGACCGATTGTACTCAAGCCTCTTTAAATTATGCTGTAGATACATTTAGTGGAGAAACTGATATCACTCTTATGTATTCAGGTTTTGTTAAATCCACTCACACTTTTCTAGCTATCCAAGTCAACAAGATGGCTCTGTTTGAATCACGACACTGTTTCCATGTTTGAGAAAATAACCAAAGACTTGATAAGTTTAGCGAGGCGAGCTCTTCTCACTGAATTCACACGCACACAAGAACGTGTTTTCTGATCAGCATGTCTTTTTATTCAAAGTATTCAGGAGCAGTTTTTCCCAAATTCACATCAAGCCATGTTTTAAAAACTCTAAACTCCATCAGCTAATAAAAAAAATCAGGCTGCGATTTTGGCTTGATCTGTTCGGGAAACACGGTCCTCAGATTCCAGTCAGCACCCACACACAGTATTCGTGGGTATTTTTAACCCGCTTATGTCCATAGTGAGTTTTTCTTTCATATAACATGTATTATCTGAACTTCAGTAATAAACACAGTGTGAGGAGGTTTCACTGCTCCGCAAAGAGCTGCACAAAGTCCCCCTCCCACTATTGTAAACTGTTAGCTGTTGAACTAAAAGGTGAACGGGTATAGGCTACGGCCGTTATGATTTACATGCTACATAAACACAACTGAGAAAAAAAAAACGGTATGTACATTATATACTATACATGCATAATGTAACTCGGGGGGGCTGCCCCCTTTTTTGTTAAACAAATTCAGAAAAAATAAATACAAAAGAAATGAACTTGATCACAGAGGTGGATCTTCAATACATGAAATGACAGTTTGAAAACACTCAAATGGGTCATCACACTCAAAATATGTCCAGTATTATTCAACCTGCATCCTTTTCTCTCTTTTTTTTCCTTCAGTCAAATAAAAGATAAGGGAGCTTACTGTAAAATTAAAATAGCCTAAGTTTAATTTTTCTTGAATTAATCAGTATTTGCATATACAGATACAGTCACTTAAGGGCTAACAATCAGACCAGCTGATTTATAAGCTTGAGGCTTTCTGTAGTTCGAGGACACTACAAAACATTGTTGGTGTTGGCAGTTGTCCAAGGACATGTGAGGTGAAGATAATAAAACAGGTGATTTAGAGTCCACCAGGCGAGCCAGTCTGGACGATAGGAATGTCATATTATGAGGATGGATATTCAGGTTTTGAATCTTGCCACTGCACTGCACATGCAGTAAAGTAATTTCTCTTCTCATGTGTCCAGCAGAGGGCAGTCTTGTTACAGGTTTCCTCATGGCTGTTCTTGATCCTCCTCTTTTTGTCCATTTATTAACCAGCTTGGTGAAGACTTCCCTCATCTCCATAAAGTCTGTGTTGGGTAAAATAAAAACCTTCACATAAACCAAGAATTGTGTCCCAGACAATCTTCAGGTGGGAAAAACAACATTCCCATCTGTGTCTGCTGCTTGTCTTCCAGCCCTGCAAGAACCGAAGGAGGCCTTCACAACCCCTGTAACACACACACACACACACACACACACACACACACACACACAAACAAACAAGGACTCTGCTGGCGATGCAGCTGTGGTCGAAGAGTGGACGGTCATCATTTCTTATTGGCTATCCTCCTCTTCCTGGTGGCCAGCATGTCATAGAAAGGATCCCTGCTGATGCTCGCTCTGTGGAGAGAGGACAGGAAGGGACGGATCAGTGATCGGCTGTTTCCAGCAGTTCATGTCGATGCTGCACACAGCACACTGTCTAGACTATTCTATTGTCTGCAGGACTGATAATTACTGTGTACTAACTTGACCTTAATCTGTCTTGTCTCCTTCAGTCGGTGCATCTTCCCCAAAATATGTCATGTCTGCGCTGCATTCTGAGGGATGTAGAAATAAGCTTTGATTCTGAATGATCAACGCCGAAACCTGACATTTACATTGAAACCTCTTCTTCAGTCCTGCAGCGCTATAAATAGCTCGACACCTCGGTTTTTATGTTATCCACACAGGAAAGAACACACACGACAAAATGCACCTGGCAACACAACAAAAATATTGTCAAGCAGTCGATTCACAGCTGTCTCGGAGGAGAAAGCCGCCAAACAACGTGTGTGAGAAAGCATGACGGGTTAGTAACATTCAGACCTGCGTATTTAAATCAGAGTGCAAACGCAATGGTATGCTACTATTGCTAGTTATTACTACCAAATGTGAAAAACGGAACACAAGGGCGACGTTTGGGAATTTGATCAAAGGAAATTTATCCACATCTGTTTTCAACAGCAAACCAGCAATTTACGCAGCATTTATCTTTTAATGCTGTAGTCTGTTGACTAACTTAAACCTGCAATTACTGTTTTTTTGGCCACTGGGGGGTTCAGGAAGTAAGCTTTTAAGTTAAGATGTTAGCAAACAATTGCCTATTCAAACACCCAGCAGACATGAAGCAACATAATCAGTCATTTAGAGTCTTGTTTTGGGGCATTTAATGAATATGAACCCATTATTCAGTCTCCTTTAGCACTATTTTGGTCTCCACCAACTCTGGAGGGAAAATTCTGGCTCTCTGGCCGGTAAACACTCCAATATGTTCACCAGCTAATTGCTAAATTTCCCTCCCATTTGGTGTCTGACAAGTTAGTGTCCAGTGGGTTTGTGAGAGATCTTTTGCTGTGCTGAAAACAATGCTACAAGGGCAACTGCTGGACTGAACAAAAAGCTTAAAATTATGTGCAGTAAAATCCAAACAAAGAGCTCAAAGATGCTAAAACGCTCCCGCAGAGACAACCGTACAGTCTGGTGATAATTATTTGTTACTGCGGGTGCACAGTCCTATGATACATTCTTGTTATAAAAATGACATCTATGTATTGCGACACGTATCTACTGAGGTTAGCATGCTAATGAGCTAGCCCATCCTGTCCTGATGCAAAGCTCCTGCGCTCGACACCAACACCCCCCCTTGTGCTCCAAGCTCCCAGTTTGGATTGCTAGCTGCACGGCTAACTGAGCTAACTAGCTAACAGTAGCTACAAGTAGAAATTATTCTTGTGACATGCTGCCCTTTATTTGTTTAAGTTAGAATCTGATAGGATGCCAGTTTTTACATATTGCACTTTTAACTACACAGTAGTTTAATCCACAGAGAAGCATCATATTGGAATATATTGGAATCTGAAAGTAACTACAGCTGTCAGACACATGCAGTGGGGTATGATTTACACCATTTGCTTCTGAGATGTTTTAAAATTTCATAAAATTAAAAAAAAGAAACGTAGTGACATTCCATCACCGCTGACACACACTGAAGATGGGAATAACGCTGACTAACCCTCTGCTTTCCCAGCAGCAGAACCACCGACATACTAAGAACACCAGTCTCATAAGGGTGTGTTTGTGTGCACAGAGCAGGTTCCGGCCTCGCAGATGAGTCAGGTGGGACAGTGTGGGCACGCTGCGTGTCTGTGTGTGTGTTCGTATGCGTGTGTGAATCTGCTGACCACAGGACAGTCTGCCGCCGCAGCAGCTGAGTCAAATCAGAGTGTGTTTGAGTCCTGCTGAGTCCAGTCCACCTGTGATCTTTATTATTCAACAGCGACGGGAAGGCGATGTGCAACTGGACTGAAAACACCAAGCGACTCCTGCCTCACACCTGTGCTTCTGCACTAAAAGCACTCAGAGGCCGGCAACACCAGTGTGAAATGTGTAACACAGACTGTGTGTCATCTGAAGGTCAATTGACTAAATCTACCAAACCAAGAAGAACGACCAGCTCTCTCCTCTTTCCAATCTCTTTAACTGCACGTGAAGCGGCCTCACCCGAACAAGATTTCCAGTAACTTAGCCGACAAAGCCATCACTTTCATTAATGGACACACATATGTCAATGCTAAGTGGTTTTTTAATATCATTAGAGCATGGAAGCATTGTGTAATATGATTTCTGTTGTGATATTGATCATATTATGTGCCGGTGAAGCTGCAGCTGAGTGGATGATAACCAGCGAGCTGATCAATTACCCACTGGGTCCAATTTACTGCTGCACCTCCACTCTCCTTCCTGGTGAACAAGGCAGCATTTGGATATGACACAACAGGTGTGAACGCTGCCAAAACACTTCCAAGAGTAGGTGTGTGTGTGTCTGTATGTGTGTGTGTGCACGTGTGTGTGTTTGCTTGCTGAGGCCAAATCAAAAGGGAAGTGAGCTTATCCAGCCGAGCAGAAATCACCACTGAGTGTTATCTGTGTGGAAGTGTGAGAAACAGAGTCACGTTTAGTCACCAGTGTGTGTGTGTGTGTGTGTGTGCGTGTGTGTGTATTTATGCTGGTCTGCACATTTGTGATTAGGCTCACAGCTCTGTGTGTGAGATTGTGTGCGTGTCGGGGTCTCACACTGTCAAGGTCAGACATGAGAAAGTGTCACATGGGAGCAGCCCGGCCTTGGCTAAGTGCCCTCTCAGTGTAAATGGATCCACACGAACACCGTGTCTCTTACTTGATGGATTTGATCCACTCCTCCTTCTCCTCCGGCGTGGGGGCCGATATCCTGTACACTACGTGGTTGCCCTCGACGACTCGCCCGTCCGCCTCCGTCTTGCAGGCCTTGATCACCTGACCTTTGTGGTTGGGGTTGTAGAGCTCGAAGCAGTTCTGAGAGAGAGAAGGAAAATCATTTAATCTCTAAGATGTAAGATGTTCTGTGTGTGAATACAAAAGAGATTAGGTTCGATTTTAAAGGGACAAGACAGCGGCTGGAGTCGCTCCTTACAGGTTTCCTGGGCTCGTCCACCTCTCTGATACTGAGGTTCTCCAGAGGAATGATCCCGCGAGGCTCTTTATCCTGTAACACACATATGCAAAGACAACACTTAGCATCGACACATCCCTTGATGTACATCCCTCTTTGTCTCCACCTAAGATAAGGGCAAAACAGACTTAAAGCAAGTTTAAGTATTTATTTATAAAACTTTTCTTTGACGTTGAAATGATCTTATCTCCAAGCAAAGTCTAGACTTGCCAAAAGTGATGGGGTAGGTAGTTTGGGACACATTTGCATCCGAGGACTTGAGAGCTTTGTGACAAATATGCAGCGCTACTGAATTCACTGAAAAATATGCGTCATCTGGCTTCAGTCGCCTCTACCATCTCTGTGGTCTCCTCTTTCAATGAGTTTGACTTTCTCTTTAGGTCCATCTCTTCTCCTAAACCCCCATTTGTGCTGGCCTTATATGAGGGGAAATCACAAGGCAATTTAAGTCGATTTGAGGTTTTATAGATCACAGGTGCAGATTCTTAGAAACTGCCGAAGCAAGGTTTTTATGCTGAGCGTCTTTGGTGAATCGAACTTAAGCACATCACGATCTAGACTAAGTTCAAGTTTGAACATCTTAATAAATGAGACCCGGCAAGGACAAAATCAATGGATAATGAAGTTGCGATGGCAAATAATGAAGAAAGACTCCAGTCCAGATAACATCAGCGTCAAAATTTGAATGCCCGATATTTTTGTTTAATGTCAAAAGACAGCTTGTATTTTGGTATTTAGTCCTAATTCCCTAATTTTAGCATGCTAAAGCTCCAGTGTGTAGGATTTAGTGGCATTTTGCAGTGAGGTGGCAGACACCCGTCATATCTATCGCCCTTACAGCGGCTGCTAAAAATGGCAAAAATACAAAAGACCCTCTCCAGAGTTAGCGTCTGTTTTGTCCATCCTGGGAACAACATGGCTGACTCCATGGAAGAGGATCCATTCCCCCATTCCCTCTCTAGATATTAAATGCTTATTCTAAGGAAACAAAAAACACAAGGATTCGTAGTCTCAGATGATTGTACACAAAAGAAAATACAATTGTGAATATTATATTACATTTCTGTCAATAAATCCCACTAACTCCGCCACACTGGACCTGTAAACACATTATTTTTATCCTCATTTGCTGTGTAATGTGTTAAAACCTTCGCATATTTAACATATTCAATGTACAATGTTCTGTCCATACTGTGGCGAACGAGGATGCAAGTATCTGATTGTTCAATTTCAAATTACAATTTCATACAGCTTAAAAATAGAAAACAACGAGCTCATGTCGCTAAGTTGATGGAGTAACATTTTAATGCCACATGCAGCACCTTTAACTTCCCCTGCAGCAATGCTGAGCATTTTAACTGCTATTTGAATATATTGAACGTGACAGGATAAGAGTAAAAATCAAGGGGGTGATAAAACCACACTCTATAGACGTTTTTATACATTCTGGTCACGTAGGGGACAGCACCCGAGGGAGACATAACCCTATACCCTCCAACGACTGCTATTCTGTCTGCGGGGCCAGATGTGAGGGGTGTGTGTGTGTGTGTGTGTGTGTGTGTGTGTTTGGGGGAGACCTTGAGGAACAGCCCCGTGTCCTGCTTGTCATCTTCCTACTAATGAGGGGGCACAGCGGGGGGAGGAAATGCCCTGGGACAGCTGCTCACAGCTGGCTGTGTGTGCGCCTTTTTAAGTGTGCGTGTGTGTGTGTGCCCGCCGTAGTGTGCTGAGGGATTGTTGCGTGTGTGTTTGGGGGGGGGATGTTCTCAGAAACGGGGATGCTGGGGTGAAGTGTGGGGTGACAGGCAGCGGGTTGGAGGAGGCACATGGCTTGCGGCTTAGCGGTGCCAGATGTGGCCGGTAGACTTTGCAGATGTTTCCCATGATGCCTCATGTTAATTGCTGGAGTGAGGTTCATTTGGGTCAAAGGGGCTGCATCTGTTAAAGAGGCAGAGCTGGAAGGCAAGGACCTCTGTCTTACTTCTGTCAGTGCGTATGTGTGTATGAGACATAGATTAAACGTATTCTTTTAGGTTTCTACTTCACTTACAATCCTGTCGCAATTTGACAACATTTATCTAGACATCAGCCATTTCACATGGACTGAACTACCATTGTTTCCCCTTGTATCCAATCTTTGTGCTACACTAACTGTCTCCTAGCTACAGTTTCATATTTAGCGTACAGATGTGAGAGGGTTATCTTTTCGAACATGTTTAAAATCAAAAAGATCAATACTTGTGTTCTGCCAACTTACCGTTGTGTATTCAAAGTAATAGAGGCAGTTGTCGGTCAGAATGAACCACCGTCTCTTCCACGTCTTCACCCTGCCGCCTGCCGAGAGAAAACACACAACGTTTGAGTTCAAGCTGAAGAGGTGGCGGTGTCTGTGCATGTAGAGGCTAACCTGCAGAAGACCTTTAGCTCCACGTGCCACATCTGGTTCTGATCATCAGCTCTCTGCGTTATTAGGCTCAATCAGAGGCGGGACACTCCCTCCAGCACCCCTCTCAGTCTAAAGAGACATCGATGCCTGAGGGCTGGATAACTGTTCCCAGACATGCACACATCTAAAACATGTGACGACTAAAGCCGGAGCAAGTACAATTAAACATCTGAATGTAGGAATGATAGAAGAGGATCTCCTCATAAGGGACACAATCTCTCCATCTGCCTCCATCGCCAGATAAAAGTAGATTACACTAGATGCATTGGGATTACAGGATTTTCTGTTAATTACACCATCAGTGATGCAATTTACCTATTTACTCAAAGGGAGATAATGTGTCTGATGTCAATGTACAGTCTGCAATATGTGCACCATAAGACCATGTCTGCTGAGTTTACAGAATGAGCACAAAGCAGCCGTTACTGACGTAATCAATACGTAATGTTCACTTGACCCAGATTTTCATTCTATAGTGCAAGCTAGAGTAAAATCCAACGTCTACATAATGGATGAGCAAAGTTTACTACAGATGCAACCGCTGCATTTTCCTCACAAAATGGACTGAATATGCACATGTATAGTTTATAATGGTTGAGAAAATATAAAATATAAGTTTTGCTCCGCTTCAGTCAACAGATACGTCAGTCTCGATGGGTGTTTATCCCCCTTAGCCATATGTTTCATTTTAATAACAAAGCCTGACATTTTTTTTATGGATTTCTGCTGCAGGATCCTCCATGTTTGCACTTTTCTAATGCAGATTAATCATTTACTTGTTTGTTTATTGACACTCCAGAGAGGCATTACTCAATTTTCATAATGTGTATTATTGAAAATTTTTTACGATTAATGTAATGTAGTTTATGATGTGTAGCTTTCAGGAAGATCTTCATTGACAGATCTTTTTTATGCCTAAACAAACCAAATAAACAGACTCTATAAACTGAATGTACAAACTTACCTTAAAGGACAACACAATTTCATACTGTTTTACTTCGTTTATGTGTGGCGGACCCTGCCACCTTACTAGCCTCAAACAGTGTTCTGGGGACCTTATTTTCCTCTGAGAACAGCTTGTTTATTCAGACAACGAAAAGATACATATTTCTGAGTTTGTATTATTGCCTCATTAATATTCTAAATATTGATCATTTTGAGTTTGCTTTTCTTTCTTCTCCAAAACGACACAGCGCTCCTTTAAACGGTTAATTTTGGGGGTGAATTTGAGTCCTCACACACAGAATAGCCACAATACTGCACACAGACAGGTCATTTATCTAATCTAAATATAAGTTAGATGCTGTGTTTGTCTGTTTACACACTGGTCACTGAACAGAATTTGAATGTGACCACTTTAACTACATCAGCAGTGGTGCTGTGTTTGTGCTGGCCCTCTGAAATGCACTATAAGAACATCTGAATAGCTGAATTTGATGACATGCTGTTTACCCTGGATGATGATGATGGATTCAGCCACAGCGGCAGGCTCAGGCCTGGTTAATAGTGTGGTGTAATGAGAGCTTATGGAGCTTCACAGTCTCACAGCAGTGCAGCTGTACATCATATTGAACTACCTGACGGGCCAGCTTCATCCAAGCTAAACCAATCTTCTCTCATTAAGCAGCATCTCCTCTGATGGAGCTAAAATTAGTGTGGAATTCAGTAATGGGAAAAATTGGACCTAAAATGATGTGGCAAGTGCAGCTGGTGGGGTAGAGAGCAGAAGAGGAAGAGAGAGGGATCTGTAGAGGAAGAGGAGAAGCAGCAATGTGGGGTACCGAGGCCCGTTGGACAGGAACAGGAGGGAGAAGAATGAGAACAGGCTTTTTCACTGCATGAACAGTACAGTAGGTACGCATTCCCACAGCGCAGACTCAAGCAGCCCATTCACTAAAGCTCGGGCATGACTGCATGTTCTGGCTACACAGGAGCATCATACACAGCTGTATGATGTGCATGGCAGTCTCTAATCGGCATTTATAGCAGAGTAATGTATATTAGCGTGAGCATGCAGCAGTTTATTCATGAAGAATTCGGTTGACTTGCTAATGTTTTAAAGGTGCACTATGTAAGAACCGGCCAACTGTAAAGGAAGAGGTAGCTTATCATTAGAGTAAGCGCTAACTGCTTTTAACTTTCGCTGCTGTTAGCTAGTAAGCTCAATTAACCGTGCAGCTTGCGGTCGCATTAGCTGACTTTACCTGGGCTTGGAGCTTGTATCCTCTCAGACTCTCACCTCTTGAGGTTCATTGGGCTTTTAATTTCATTTTTAAATATTTTAAACAAGAACTCTCACATAATGCACCTTTAAAGCTTGTCATAAAATATTTTGAGTCTCCACAGCTTTAAAGAAAAAGTGAAAAGTTAGCTAAAAAGATTGGTACCACTTTCATATCTGTACTTTAAATATGAAGCTAATATTGCAGCCAACAGCTTGATTAGCTTACCATAGCACAAAGACCGTAAACTAAGGGAAGCAGCACAACACATTTAGTGAGTTAGTTAGTTTACTTTCTTAATTTTGAACAGAGGTAGACTAGGCAAGCAGTTTCTCATGTTATCCAGTTATTGTGCTAAGGTAAGCTAACCGGCTGCCGGCAGCACCGTCATATTTAACGTACAGACACGTGAGTGGTGTCATTCATCCAATTTTATTCTCAGCTAAAATAAGCTAACAAGCGTATTTCCACAAATCTTAAACTGTTCCTTTAAACAAGTGCAGTTTAAATCTGTTGTCATAACCAATATGAACGTTAAATCAAAGGTGAAGGCACCTGTTACCTTCAAAATCCACTGCATTGTAAAAGTGCATGCACCATAACTACAGTATATATAATATAATATATGTAATGTTCACTTTAATTTTTGCTTTGAAACAGCTTAAATTGATGTAGACTTGTGTAAAACTCACCAGATTACAAATGACTGTATCTGCCATAACATGGGCTTTCCATTTTTACTGCTAAAAGCAGCTTATGCCTCCGACATACCATACTTTTATGTCTTTATCCTGTAATGATGGTAAGCTTGTCTGAAAAGAGGCCAAACAATAAAGGGGATTTAGCAATTTGCACTGTGGTTTGATGAGGTAAGCAGTGTACTTACGCTAAAGGCTTCTCGGGATAAGAATTAACGCTCTGTGTGTGCATCGACTGAGACAAGCCCTGCGCATCATCCAGCCTCCTCCAGAGCCACAAAAAAATTGCAGCCAATCCCCATGCAGAATGAGATCACTGACCTCCAACTCGCTTTGCCTTTGAATGAGATAACCCATCACCTCAAGATGCTGTTTTGATTTGCCTTATAAAGGCTGATACAATGAGCCAATTAAATGAGGCGGCTAGCATGTCAGGGGCCCAGTGTGCTTAGGAGCTAATGGCAGCCAGTGCCAGTATGAGGGCACTCTGATGAACTGGGAGGATGGAGGAAGGAGTGTTACCTACCTCCTAATACAGAGATTTAAGGAGGAACAGCCATCACAGTACAGAATGGGAGAACAAAAGGTGAAAGGGTGACAGGTTAGAGAGAGGAGCGGAGGAACAAAAAACACTGAAAGACTTTTGGAAGACATAACAAAGCACAAAGATCACCATGCCAGAGAGACAGAGAGAGCGTAATCACCAAAAAGAACATGCTGTAAGAGAGGAGAGGAAGGAGAGGAGAGACAATACAGAGAGGAGACTTCATGGGATGATAGGACAAGGACAGAAACTTTGCGGTCGTGTCACAGATTTCTGAGCTACCTTAGCTCCATCATGAAGGTGGACAGTTTTTGGGCAAAGGTAGGGCTGCATGGGTAGAAATGAGCTAACTAAAACTTTTTTGCTATTCAATGTAGAGTAAAGTAGCTTTTTCGGTAGTAGCTCCCGTTCTGTCAGGACTTAAGTCAGTTTGTAGCCACTAGCTGCACGGTTAACTCAGCTAACTGGCTAACAACAGGGAGTAGCTACAGCCATATACCGCAACTGAAAAGAATATAGTGAGCAGCAGTTAGCGGCTTCACTGGTGACCTGCTGCACCCCGTGTGTTTGGAGTGACTTGTGAGAGGTGGTCAATTCTTACATATGCACCTTTAAAATGCTAACATGCCCTACATTCACACATTATTTAACGTAAAGGGGCTAACAGCTAAAAATCAACCTGAGAGTATAAAGCCATGCTAGCGGCCTGTGAGGCTGTACGTAGGCAGAGTGTTGCTTTGAGCTATGTGTTAACACGGACATGCTACCGTGTTATGCAGCTGGCTAACAGCTCAGGCTGAGTCACCAGCAAGGAGAGGTAATAAAACACAAAAATCTGCATGATTTGCCTTGGGTCAGAGCTGAAAGAGGCACAGCTAGATGAATTTACATATCATCACAAATCAAGTGGTGCTCCAGGCTTTGTCACGACTTCCACTCTCGTTCACTAGTAAATCCTGTCCCATGACTGACTGAAAACTATGTCACATTTTTTTATGAGGCAATTTATGCGCAGAGCAGAATAATATCACTGACAGCTTTAATGAGCTCGCAAATTCATAAATATATTCCTGTCGTAGTATACACCTTGCATCATTTTCTGTCAGTGAAAATGTAGGACTTAATTCTAGGTTAAGTTGTGCAATCAGCTATTTTCAGCCATTTAATGCCCCAAGAGCTGTCGACCTCCAACATGGCTGCTGACAGCCCATCATAAACAAGTTACACACAAACAAACAAACAGGGAAATAAAGGACACTGCTCCTCAAACTGACGTTGAGGGTCTTCTGACAAAAATCAACATAAAAAGTTTATGTCAAAAGTTTCTTCTTTTTTGTGTCTCCCGAATGCACATACCGAGCTTTAGGAGCCAGCCTTCTCTGTCGGGGTTGAAGAACGTGTGCGTCAGATCGTTGCCATCGTCCTCTGGGATTTTGAAAGGCTCGTTTTTGATGCTGTCGTAGAGGTTCTGCAGGCGGGGGGGGGGGGGGGGGGGGGGGGGAACGATTAATCAACAAGGTAAACAGTGGAGGAAATGCCTCTTTCGTATGGAGTGGGTGTAACAGAACGGTCCCAGAGATCATTCATCATCACAGACACATACACATACACACGCTCATTACAGAGAAATACTCACCCTGAGCAGTTCCTCTGGCAGATCTCCTCCTTCGTTGATGCCTCTGTTCATGGAGATAAAGCGCTCCACAGGGGGCTTGTCTCTGACGTTGGGATTGTGTAGGCTGGTGTTCAGCATGATGATGGCAAATGACAGCACGTAGCAGGTATCTGTAGGAAAATCCAACGGGTTACACAAGTTTATGTCACAGTGATAATATTTTTATGGAGACAAAAAATCGTTTTAAAACAATAATGCATCTACAAAGGGTGTAGAAAGGCGCAGAATAAAAGTGTCTCTTTTCCTCAAAAACACTATTATGATTGTGTTAAATTATTTAAGCCAATAGCCAATTGTGAGCCAATAGCATAGCAAGTAAAGTACCAAGTGGTATCTGTGTTTTGTCAGCATCAAGAGCCTTAGTAGTTGCTGCTTTGTGGGGAAAAAACATAGAAAAGGTTGATTTCTACTTTCTACTGTGCTTAGCTGGCTAGTGTTTATTGACTAGTTGATTGACAGACTGATTATATAGATGGGACAAGTAATATAATGACAATAACATAAGCTGCCATCCAAGACCAAAACTAGGACACAAGTAACAGTGAAGCAATTATTGGACATTCACACTGCCTTTTTGTATAAGATTTATACATATCTCAGACATGTTTTCAATTTACTTTGTACCTTTTGCTTCCTGAAGTAGGCATTAACTTTGTACATATGACAGGGAAGGCAAATTGTTTGTGGCATGTGTGCTGTAACATTTTTTGTTTTTCAGTACATATAACAGGATGTCATCAGCATATGTTGATCATTTGTGTTCATTATGACCTTTCAGGTTATAATTTCTTCTTTCTATTAAGGCATTTTCTCAATAGATGATAAATACAGGCTGTGGTTCAGCTGTCTCTCTCTTAGCAGTGCATCACTTTTAGTTTTTCAATAATAATTTGGATTTTGTGCTGCATCCGATAGATGCGTGTGGTGTGAGTGAGAGAAAAAGTAAGTGGGGGAGGCAGGGCTTTGGTCTCTCTACTGTTTGTTAATGCTCAGACGCACACGGGCCACTGGCTGCCTGTAAATGAATCATTCATTCCCCTCTGTCTGATCCTCTCACTGACACACTTTGGTCCTGGCTGTCCTACGCTGCCTATTGTCCGCCTGCTAACACACATTCTCTATAAAAAATAGAGGAGCTTTACTCGCAGTGAGTACGATGGGGCAAGAGGAATGTCAGCGCAATCAAAAGGACAATGAGCATGATGAGGCAGTGAGAGAAACGGCTTGCTCATTCCCCTGGTGATTAAAGATGCCTGATCGTTTTATATTTTTATGGTGCTCAGTGTGTGCTGACTGCTACACACGTGGTTCTAAGCGGCTCCCCTGTCATCCACACACAACCATGCCTGACTATGCGCAGATTGTGTACGAGACTTTCATCTAAATGCCTGACAGTGTTACCGAGCATTAGAAACGTCACAAGGTCAGATTCACAAATCATGTCAATCACCGCCTGTAGAACACATCACTAAAAAGTCCGAAAAAGTGTTCTGAGTCTGAATTTTGCAAAATCTATATATGAGCAGGAAGTCCGTCAACTGAATTGACAGAACCTGTAGTATTCCCTTAACGGGACTGATTGTATCCTCAACAATCTTGTACACAATAGATTGCCCAACTTTAATTATTTACAGGCTGTTGTAGTTGAAGCCTTGGTTTATAACAAGACCGTGTATCACTCAGCCAGGTTGACTCTTCCTGAATAATGGATGTCCCTTGTTTGTTGCTGGTTGTTTGCTCTGAACTCATCTCCTGCAGGGGACTGTGATCTGTAGTTACTGTAATCTGGTTAATCCTCATTGAGCTGTAGTTACAGTAACTCTTTTGGCTTAATGATCAAAATGCATTAAAAAGCAGGCCATCAGTCAATGCTTTTTAGACCCTCAGGCTGTAATTGTGTTGGACTGCTTGTCAGTGCATTGACTTTGTCCAACATATTGGATTTCACACTCATATGCATATAGACAACCTGACTATTGTTCATCATTGATCAGCGTCCGACCAGAGTGACTTATCCCTAGGGGTACTATTACAGTTTCCATAGGATACATGGAAATACTAGCTCAATTAATAAAAAAATAAATATAAGTTATTGTTTGGTAAAAAAAAAAAGAAATAGAAATAGAAAGTAGAATCCGCATTAAGTCAGCTGTAACATCAACGCCGTGACAAGTGAGAGTAGCCTTCAAAACTGGAGATCTAAAGCATTGGCAGCTTACAGTAGAAGATAAATGGTTGAAATAGAAAGATAAGATAAGATAAGATAAGATAAGATACAATGAGATAAGTTTGTCTTTTATTGATCCCCTGCAGGAGAAATTCATTTTTTAAATTGAATTATAATTAATAAATAGTGAGATTATTTAAGAATGTATTAGTTGGTTAAATGGTTAAAACTAACGAAAACTTTGATAAAAGTAGGCTAATAGATTCAATGGTTAGCTAACCATGATAAACAGTTAGCTAAAGGTAGGCTACTTGATAAATGGTGAGCTAACAGTAATAAATGTTTAGCTGAAAGTACTACATTAAATGGTGAGTTAAATATGATCGATACTGTAAATAAAAAAATAAATATTATATAAATGGACTAAAGCGGTTGGCTTTAAGGATTTAATGGTATGCTAACTGCACTAGCTTACACACTTAGCTCAAAGGAGAATATTGAAAAATGTTGGCTAAAAGTTATAAATAGTTAGCTAAGAGAAATTAATGTTTTGCTAAAAGTGAATGGATTCAGTGGTTAGCTTGGACACATGCATGGCAGGCTGAAGAAATGTAATCATCTGTAGGTAATGATAATAACTAATGGAAAATGGGCTAATGGATTAATAGCCATGTTCTGCCTTACAATTATAGTAGTACAAATGCAAGCTACACCAAACCGACCTAAACATTGGCCAAGAAAAATATTGTAGTAATCTCTACTTCTCCATGATTAATAATGAACATTAACGTCCAGTTTGAAATCGATTTAATTGAACACATTTGGAACATGACGGATGGTGCCAATGAGGGGTCGGAGCAGCACATCTGAAAGGCCGCTCGGTATATAAAGCTGGAAATGACTGGCTGACAGGACCGCAGCCTGCTTTGTGTCTGACCTGTCGACTGGAAGACTCCAGGGTTGCACTGGCAGTACCGCGAGGCAAACGCCTCCATCATACGGTCAATCTTCTGAGCTTCACCAGGCAAACGGAAACTCCACAGGAATTGCCTATGATAGGAGGAGAGGAGGAGTATGTTATTTTTTGGTACCACACAGAGTCCGGGTCCACAGGACATTGCCTTTGTCTTCTCTCCGCTCGATTATTTGGGTTAATCATTCTGCTGACCGTAGAGCTTGGACGAGGTTGAGGTCTGCAAACTCATGCAGCTCCACAAAAGCCTGCAGCACCTTGATGTTGAAGTCATCCCTGGTGGAAAGAAAGAAAGATGAGTGAAATCAGATTTCCAATGCTATCTCCAAGTCATTTCTATTTTTCAAAAAGGACAAGATTGTCCAGGAGATATCAAAACACCTCAGAGAAGATTCAAGATAACCAAGCACAATGTGAACCCAGAAGACAGGGTGGGGGGACCATATTTCCTCCATGAAAGCATTTCTCAACCTGAATTCCTGTTTTCTCAGCATTCCTGTCATGTTTGTTCCCTTATTCATACCGGCCGCCGAGTGTGAAGTCTGGAAGCAATTTAAACAGCTGGCCGATGCGGAGTGTTTCTCCGCCCTGAGGGGGGGGAAACGGTGTGTTCGAATGATGGAAAAACAGCTCAGACTGAACCCACACAGTCTCCTTTTTGTCAGAGGTTTGTTTGGCTGTCGGAGGAAAAGTCAACAGCTGCTTTCAGGCTGCGGTCACGGCGTCTCTGATCCTGTTTGTCGTACATCCATGATCCTCATCCTGTATCGTCTTTGTGTTTTGTATTGTTCCACTGAAACCAGGAATTTTTCTGACTTTTGTGTTGTTTTTTTGTTGTTTTTTGGTGGAAAGACGCAGTGGAAATGTTGAGAGGGAGTACAAGGGAGTGCTGGCTAACATGAGCCAAACAAACTTGTATTGCAATAACATTCTTTGATTATTTGGACGACGACTTCGGGGCTTTTCTTCTCCACTGAGGGATTGTGATTGTATCCTGCCCTATATAGGCCTCTGCAACCAAATAAAATGAATCCTCTGAGGGTTTCATATATACGGTTATTGCATTTATTAAACACGAATGTTGCTTAAAAATAATATAAAAACTGCATATATACGTTTCGGTGACAAACAAGGCTGACTTATACAGAGACAATATAAAAGTCTCGTTGAGTAAATTAAGAATCAATCATCTGCTCAGCCTGCGTCATTCTCCCACTATCTTCCTCTCCCTCTCCACTCAGCATGCAATGATAGGTTCCTGCTCCTTGCATAAGCTCAATTAGTGATAATTACCGAGTGTAAAGTCTCAGCCTGTGCTTAGAGTGATTTTCACCGGGTAGGTGGCCTCTTTGAAGATCCACCGTGAATAAAGCCTCAGGCCAACACGAAGAGTCCCCAGAGGCCCCCCCCCCTCCACGCCCCAAACTGACAGCCTCATTCACCTCAGAGTGTGTGTGTGTCATTGTTTCTGCCACTGTTCATTGATACACTGATCCTCAGTGAGCACCTGGGCTCAGATAAAATAATAGACAGCGGGTGAAGAGTTAAGACAGTAAATGAAGGTCCTACATTTTTGCCAAAGAAGGGCGTATTTTTAAGTTCTGTATGCCAGGAAAGAAAGTGACGTTTTAACTTGGCTCGTGTGGGTCTGTGACCAACACAAAGCACAAAGAAATTGGCTGCAATGGTGTCTTTTTCTCTCACCGCCCTCTTTTACTTTCTTCGTGTGCTGCTGATCACTCTTTGGTGTTGCTGTTTCTATTCCGCCCTCCCAAAGATCACCTGCCAGTCACGGAGCCGCAGCTCGACTGCAATCAGACTTTTTCTGTTGATAACGTTCATGTTTTCTTCAGATACAGCAGGTATCAATAGTCATGCTTACCACCCAGACTTCATTCCACATTTTTAAGAGGTAGAGGTAGATCGATGCACAGTTATATATATACCAGTTTCTATTGGCTTATTACGAATACACTGGCAATGGTTTTAGATGAGTATAATTTCAGTATATAGTATCGCGGAGATTCTTACAAGAAAAAACTCTGTTAAGTCCAAAGCAAAATCTTTTCAAACTCAAATAATGATATTGGTATTAGCCTCAAAACTTCACTCTAGATTGTGTTATAAAGTCTGGCCAGATCGAGTGTCGCCCTGGGAAATTATCATGACCAATCGTCAGCAGCTTTTTTGTGTCTGAGTTTTGAGTTTACGGTGTCAAAAAGCTAATAATAGTAATAATTAAGAGGAAAATGGACGTACAATTCATGATTTTTTTCCCCCAGATGAGAAATATCAAATGGATTATATTCAAGATATCAAAACTCTGATGTGCACTCCCTTGCAGCCTGGTTTTGATTTAGCGTAGATCTTCCCTGTTCGCCTCACACAGTTTCTTCACCTATCTGATATCACCATCAGATACCACCATCATCCATCTCACTAGTTGCAGGACTCCCCTTCTTCTTCGTTATCCATTAGTCTGGCCTGAAACTTGAGCAGCTGGATGGCCCTTTCGCTGCCACTCATAAGCACACAAGTGGACTATGACAACACACCGGCTCTAAGATTCATTGGGGGGGGTCAATCGTGATCTCCCTCTTTAATCAATAAATCCAGCCCTTAATTCCCTTCTCTTATCACAGAGGAAGCATGGACTTGATAGATGCTCTGTCTCACCGTTCGCCTAAATAGTCTCCGATGACGGTCTTGTTGAGGCCCTCGCCTTTGTAGAGGAACTGGGCGATGTCTTCGGGGGTGTGCTGGAGGAGGTCGTTCTCCAGCAGGAACTGGATCCCCTGGGGAGGAAAAGAAGAGAAAACAGGATGGCTGTTCGTCTCAATCGAGGAGGGGATGTTGGAAAATGACAGCAGGGTTTCGTGGCTGAGCATGGACGGCTCCTCACACCAGACATTGTAGACTGCGGTGGTTTGTGTGGCGGTTACCTTCTTTGGGTCCATGTTGAATTTCTTCCTGCCCATGGCGATCTGTTTGTTTCTCTGGGATGTTTTACTGCCACACAGAAACAGAAATGTAGAGATTTCATTCAGTTTTCTCCATTTCTTTGTACCCTAAACAGCCTGTTAGGTACCAGAATGTCAAACACAACAATATACTTTATTTATAGTCGCAGCTGCGATATTATTTCCTGCCACATCTGGTCTATCTATTATATGTGGACATGCTCGAGTCTAATCTGAAAAACATGCGCACACACGTCTCCAGACTTCAAAATGTGTGTGTGATTCAGGTGACAGTGATAGATGAGAGGACAAAGCAGACAAAAACCCTAGTGACAGACTGCACACACTGTTTACGTATGGAGAACGTGCCTGTTGATTTATACCAGGCACATATGCCGCGCGTCGGCTGTCACTGTTTGTTTAACGCAGCTGTTGGATGGAGATCACACACCGTCTATCCGGACTGTAGCATTAAGTACATTGTATAGAACGGTGCTGTTATACCAGGTGTAATAAGCCAATATTTTATCGATGCAAACAACCAGGTAGATACGGCTGTCCGATACTGCTGAAGTCACATCCTCGTCAGCTATGTCCGCGCCATTCAAAACAGGACACGTCCTTCTAATCTAACTGTGTCTGACGTCTCTGAACATGCAAATCCCAAAACCTGACAAAGATAGAGGCGCGACTAAGAGCCGCAGTTCTGGTGCTGGCTATTTGTGACCAGCGTTTGTGTTTTTTAGAAATGAAGAGGTCATGGGGATTTGTTGTTTCGTTGTGGCGACTTGAGGAGTAATAAACATTTTACAATTCAATGTTAAAGGTTGATCTTTTTTTACAGCTGGAAATACTTTTAGATTACAGGATTACAAATAAACTAGTGATGCATTTCCACAAAACTTGGATGAAGGATGGGTCTCGGCCAAGAACAGACCCCATTTGGCTTTCGTTGTGGATTTGGATAAACGGATGGGAGGATGGATCATTTCTCAGACATATAAAGGTGGCTGGTAGCTATGAGTGAGGGGACTGTTGGGCCCTGGTGGATTATTACATCTAAGTCTGCTTTTGATTATTTATATGTTATTGCAGAGCTCCAAAAGTTTACGCGAAACAACATTTATACCTCGCCCACCACATTCTTCACTTTACTTACATCCACATTCTCAATATATTCTATTAAAAAAAAGCCCCCAAATATTTTCAAAGAGTGAGTGATTGTCTTCAGTAATGTGAATTATCTTTATCCGGGAGTGATCACATGCATGAGGACATTTTATTCATTTTTTTTTTTTTTTAACATTTGCCATTACTGAAACTGTGAAGTATCACGCAGAAACTATGGTCTTTTAATGATCACTTACAATATCACTGAACTACTGTATGGAAATATACAAATAACCTGAATATACGGACAAGTGGCTTGAACGTGCTGTATTACACACATCATATGCACCAACTACATCTGCATCTTGGCCTCTGTGACTCACCTTTCTCCAACACACGTCAGCTGCTCGATCTCCGTCATGACTTCGGCTATCTCAAACTTCAACCTCTGAGAAGAAAGTGCGAGACACGTCACAGTCGGTTAAAACAGGAAAGATGATGTACGGCATGAAAAGGACAGCCAACGCATCGCACCAAATGGAAACTTCATCCCTTTTTTTTTTGGGGGGGGCAATCGGGTGTGCAAAGATGTTCTTCAGTTCAATTTGCATTGATGACAGCATGCAAATAGCGCGACAGTGTAGATAGATAGGCAAAGACAAAATGATGACCAAACTTCAGACATTATAAAAAGAATACACTCTATTCAGAAATATCTTTTAAATCTTTTTTTCATATTTTTTCAGCTATCAATGCAGTGCATGGTATTTATCAGAAAAGGCAGGACTACCATCAGATGCTCATTTGGTAAAACACACACCTCAATATCATCGAGCAGCTCTCTCTTCCTGCGTCGGATGTTTGACAGCTCATCCCTCTCCTCCAGGGACAGATCCTCAGGAACTGAAACACATGATGGAGAAAACACAGTGTGTACACAGATCACATCAACATACTCACTCAGCTGCCTGCAGATTAGAGAAAAACAAAGGGAGCCCTCAATCCAATGTTGTCCAATCTCATGGAGTTCACAACCAGAGATGTAAAATGGGAAAAGAGTCATCGTCCCCCTTGTAGAGTGGAGTGAAAGCACTTCCGCTTCTGGGTTTGACTGTTTCACCCTGTTCTGCTGGAGCAACACATATCAAGAGCCTGCACGTTCGTCTTAATTAACTAGAGAAAGAGCGAGGGCGGAGGGGTTTTAATTATTCCACTTGAAAGTGCTTTGCCCCCTCCTTCCCTCATACTCCACTTGGCTCGGGGGAAAAAATCTATTAATAAAACCAATCCAGATTACGTTTTCTTTCATTAAAAGTGAATTTGGTAATTTAACACGGCCTATGACCCTGATCCACAGGCCGAGAAGGTTTCAGAGCTCCGGGCTAAAATAAGCGCGCGGGGGGGGGGGGGTGACTTCAGTTCTTTGCTCTTGTCATTCTGGCGCAATCTTGTTTTTCAATCTTTTATCCCACTCCCCTCGCTCTCCCTGCTCCATTCTCTCCCACGCACCCTTCATTTCTCAATTTTCCTCATCCCTCTGCAGTGCAGAGAGCTTGTGCGATCCTGCTTCATTAAGCCAGTTTAATAGCCAGAAAACGCAAATCTCTCAACAGGAAAATGGCACCAATGGCATCTAATATCACTGCCGCTTTGCCTACATGTTGCTAAAGGAGGCAAAAAAATAATAATTATATATATATATATATATATATATATATATATATATATATATATAAATATAAAACATCACTTGTTATTTTCCCTCGCAGTGCCAATTACAGTAAAACAAGGTCACTGGGCTCCAGAGGAAGCATTCAGCCTGCTTTTAATTCAACAGCTGTAAAAGAGTTGCGTTCAGGGGAGCCAAGTATTGTTATAGATGGTGTTCACATTAACAAAAGCGCTTCCTAACCTAGTTGTTTCATCCTGAAGCACCTAGATGAATGTCAGGTAAACAGCAGCAGCAACAGCTGAGGGATTACCTTCGTGGGCCATGTAAGAGCACAATGTAAGAAAGTATGAAAATAAAGATCTTAATTAGCGTTACTTACCTCGGGGAACCTCACAGCACTTATGCAACACAACTGTGAATGTAGCTCCAAAGCCAGCTAGTGCTCATAATAAAAAAGTTTCAAGGCTGTTTGAAACAATTCTTTAATGTTTTCTAGACTATTTTTTTTTTTTTTTGCCTACAGGACCAAAAATGCTAACATCTGTCCATCTGTCATACAGGATGTCAAACACAGCTAAAGCTAGACTGTTGAGATGGGTTTTAAGGGTATAAACTTAAAAACAGTTCCAAACATAGGGAAATACTCTAATTTAGTTCCTTGCTGAGAGTTATGTGAGCAGATTGACACCACTCATGTATATATCTGGTAAATATCAGGCTACAGCCAGTTGGCTTAGCTTAGCATAAAGAATGGACATGAAAACAGCTGTCTTTGAAGAAAATCCTACAAGATCTTCTACAGCTTCTATAACATGTTTTGTAATGAGGGCATTCAAATGAAATGTCAAAAATGTTTAACTCATATACAACCAGTCACGTTTTGACAAAGCCTGGGGGGCTAAAGCAATGTATTTCTGTGTTTTGCTGGTTTAAAAGAGACAAAAAGTGATAGGCCTTAGGAGTCACTGTAATTAAAGGTAATTAAAGGTCAATCTATCTAACTTCAGTCGGTTGTTACAACCACTACACTTATCCAAGTTTGATAAAACTGATTTGACAGAGCTCAAACACAAACCTGATTCTATTTTTGCGGAGCTGAAACACCATGTAGCGCCATCATCAGGTTAAGATGTTATTTTTTAAAATATTTATGGGAAATACCTTCATAACGAATGACATTTCCCATTAGCTGCAGTTGTAGCCTACTTTGCGTAACTGCTAGTTAGCGTAACTGCTAGTTAGCACCTCACCTAAACTAAAGGGTGAGGTCCTAAAAGTAGTTTGTGTTTAGTCACAATTAGTGTTTAGTAACAATTAGCTAATACCCTAAACTAAGATGGTAAATCCCTTCTAAACATCAGCATGTTAGCACTGCCATGATGAGCCTGCTAGCCTATGAACGTTAGCAAAAATCTTAAAGCTGTAGTACAGCCTCACATGCTGCTAGCATGGCTGTATACTTGAACAAAAAATACACCTTCCTAAATGTGATTTTCCCATTATTTGTTAATATTAATTATTTCTGTCTTCGAAGGTAGTTAACTTACTACTAATTAAAACTACAAGTTTTTGGTTTTTGTTTAGACATATTTTTATATGACACAGATCAAAATGATGGTCAAGAAAATTCTCGTCCCACATTTCAGTAACACTAAAACTTGAAATATAATCACCAGCCCTGATATAATGATTCTTCTTTGCATTTGCTTAGAGAAAGATGATGTTCCAGCAGGAGGCAGCTCCATGTTTTCTATTGGCCTGAGGCTGTGCATTAGCTAATGGAGAGATCCAGTGGCTCCAACAACACGCATGATTACAATCTTGATTCATTACAAATCGAATGCAAAGCAGAGGATGCTCCCTTTAACAGAAGCCTACCACTATTAATGGCACAGCATTTCCATTATCCTCCGATCCAAGTCTCTCTTACTGAGTATTCAGTAATGCACCTCTTTCAAACCATACATTTGATAACAGAGAGGACTATAAAACCAGTGCAAATGTCCCTGTTCCAGTGGATAATCTTGTTTAGTGGTGGGGGGGCTCCTCTACTCCTCTACAGAGGTGGTCAACCAATTACATTATTAACACACATCCCCCTGTGACCTTCTATGAGTCACTCAGGAAATTAATTTAGCGTCTTCAGCAGGCACGGAGCGAGTCGCAGGGCTGAAGCTGGTTGTTGCCTCCATGTTGGCTCAAACCAAACACAGCCACGCTTGAATGATAATCTAACTGAAATCAATGATGTTGTGAGTCATTGCCTCATAGCAAAGGATAGACACTGGGAGGGTCAGGCTGTCTAAAGCCGAGGCACTGATGGCAATTTGTGTGAGCTTAGCAAGCAGGAAACAGTACATGTTAACCTCTTTGACTTCTCAAAATCTATCTGCTGTATGAAAGCTCCAAAATCCACTGTATCTTGCGATGGGGTTGAGAGGGTCCAAAGGGTTTAAACTCCAACATGTGAGCCGCAGGACATGAGGCTCCAGTAATTTCCCCCCCTAAAAACAAAAAATCCCTCATAATCTACTTTTAGGAGTAAATCCCCTGCTGCTCTTCACACCCAAAACTAACAACTGTCCCCGGCCACCCACTGAAACCAGAGGCTTTGAAGGCATTTAAACTAATGCCGGGATGCTTTAGCACCCACAAACTCAACACCACCTACATCAACTTTCAGTTTCATAACTTGTGCGTTTAAGCCAATTGTTAGAGTTGAGACACACCAAAAGAGAAAAAAAGAGAGAAAAAAAAAATCCTATTTACAGGCCTTGAGAACTCATTCAAGGACTTCCCTAAACCAGTATCTATACCAGCTGCACAGGAAAGGCGGCGATGTACTCAAAGCACGTGGAGCTCAGAGAGAAAATCCCACGCTCACTTAACACTGGCTGCGGTCCCAGTTTTCACTCACTCGTGTCAGTGAGAGAGGATTTGTCCAGATCTACTGGCTATAAACTGGCGACTTTACCCTCTGTAATGCATTTCAATGTGGGTGAGCTTAGAAAAAAAATAACCCTGTTACCCTGGTTAGCCCTGCAGCGCACAGGAGCACAAGCATAGAGGCAGGACGGGCTAAGAAACTTCCTCTGGATCTCGACTCTAATCTGAAACCCGTCGCTAACTGTAGACGATGACATTCTCTCCATTAAAGCCCGGGTCATACATTAAGACACACGGACGGAAGTGTGGATAGAATTTCTCATGAGCACATAGACACCAATGCCAGCTGGTCGTAATCCCACTCAGCCCGCCACTCTGTAAGTCTGTCAGAGCGGAAGTGTGATGTATGACAGCGTATGCACAGATGTTGCCCGCCGACCGGCCGCCGTGTGCCTTTAACCTACTTTGCATCAACGATGCCGGACAAAATAACGTGACAGAGTGGCAGGAGAGCCTGGTGTAGCTGTCTGCAGAGGCACTTTGGCTCTGAGCCACAGAGCAGGAATGCCAGGACCTCAGCACGGCACAAAGGTCGATGTGCGGAGACGGAGGTTATGATACAGAGGGTGAAAGGTCAGGCACACAGGCGTCAACATGCATGTGCAACAAGCACGCTGCCATGTAGCAATAGAGATAATAGAGTAGAATAAAAGAGAGAATAGTGAAACTGTTTTTTGTTTTGTTTTTTAATTAAAGCTGCTATAAATTTCCAAAAATTGCTGTTGCATTTTGTAAGTGCTGTGTAGTAGATTGGAAAAAAGTTGACTCCAGCAATACGGTTGATTTTTACTGAAAGACCTTTGACAAACATGCTAAATGAAAGATTGCTTGTAAGGTAATGGAAGGGAGGTGGCTCAGTGTCTCTCTACATGGAGCACTCTATATTAAATGTGGAATAGTTCATTCAAAGTCCATTCATGTTATGTTGGTCTTGTTTAAAATGGAATCTCAATTGTTCATCTGAATGTCTTGGAGTGCATTTTTTTCTTTGCCTTATGAAAATCATGAAATTGTTGTCATCTTTTTCCTTGTTTCTTCAGAGCCATGAGTCATGATTTCTTTCATTATTCATAGGAGATTATTTTTCGATTGAGCAATGCACTGTTTGGTCCATTAAATGCCAGAAAACATTGTCTGTTTTGTCCAAAAAACAATCTAAAACTTTAAGATACTGAAATTACTCGCAGAAATGACACAGAAATATGCAAATCCAGACGTTTACAGCTGCGAAGCAGGAACTAGAGAATGTTGTGTTTGGCATCTTTGCTTGAAAAATTCCATAAATGATGAATTGATGCGGAACTTTTTGTTCTGCTGATCAAACAATCGGAAATAAATCAGTTAACTGAGCAGTCATCCTAGCTCTACATTAAATCCATCACTTATTACGCGACAAGCACAGAGAAACAAGATAAAGGAAAGAGGAGGAAGAAAGATCAGACCTACCGCGCAGCAATCCGCTGAAACAGAGGACATGTTTGTGAGTGTGCTGATTCATTATCATGCTGAATTAATTATGTACTGGGAGACGCTTCAGAGACTAATACTGCACAAGTAACACAAGTTGTCTCAAGAAACAGATGACTTCCTTACAAACGGTATGAATTCCTGATAAACTGATGTGTTGTGCGTGGTATCTGATTATTACAGTACGGCGTTCTGTAATAATTCAGTAACGACAGTCCTGTCCTGGCTGTTGCGTGAGAGTGGAGATTTTTGGGGAATAATTTGGCTCTGAGATTTTTAACTACCGCTGGGGACCCGAGGAGAATCTGGGGCTCGGGGAGCTGAAGAGCCCTCACACTGATTGCTCGGGTTAATCTGCAGTTTTGGAAGGGGACCCCCTGCCGTGAGTGCATTTGTGCGAGAGTGTTGTTGCATGGGAGGTGGTCCGCACACTATGTCCTCCTTATATCACACATCTGCTCAGCATCAGCACTATGTCAACATTTGATTCGATGAACACCACTAGTAGAATCCGAGGGGCTTCCACTGCCATATGCTGGCGGGCCAAAGTAACCATAATCTGATGATTTGATCGGCCTGAGAAGGAATTACATGGATGCTGTTTCTTCTGGCACTCGGGCAGGATGAGGGGCTTTAACAGACGGACTGCAGTCCAAGAAGCTCTCTGTCCGGTCACTGCAACAGATCTCAGAAGATCATCCAGGTTTTAGGCAGAAGCTGTAAAAGCATCTTTTATTCTCTCACGGGGCTAGAGTATCTACAATTTAACAAAAAGAGCTGAATACTCGTGTAACATATACAACTTTCACACCAAAATTGGCATGTGTAGGTACGTTTTTTTAATTCAGGTAAACCAGCCTTTCTGTTTTTTTTGTTCTGGTCTTTCACTTTCAATGTCACAAATTATTGACAATAGAAAGCAGCTTGGAGGCCGGTGACAATGTTACTTCTTAATATCTTTTACTGCAGTCTTTTTTTCAAACTCAAGAGACTGCACGATGCACTTCGACGGATGTTTTTGCGCCAACGTTCTGGACTTCAGTGCACTTCACAGCATTGTGCCAGAAAAGCAGCTCAAATTAGCGTGTCCATCTTGGTCTCATGTTCCATCACTGCCAATCGGAGCTGGGTAAATACCTGTGCTGAGTCATTTGACCCAGCAATGAATGTTGATTGTTCCCTTTGTCTTTGTGGTGTTAAAGGGCTTATAGACTTCCAGTCACTCTGGAATCTAGATAACAAGGGAGAAGAGGAAAAGCCTCCTGATATATTGAGTACAATATCCTACAGAGTGCTACAGATTGGGAATATTAAAGTTATTCCAAGATTGTTACTTATTCTGCTGTCTTATAATATGTTTTTTTGCAGTGTTCAATAACCGGTGAAACGAGACACAAACAAACTGCGTACAGCTCCGTTAATTCTCCCAATCGATTAATAAGTGCCTATATTAGATCTCATTTAGATGTAGACTAACTGCTAGCCGTTTTGCTAAGATTTAGGTTATACTTCTGTTTTTACCAAGTGGGAGATGTCATCCGTGTTTGAAATAACCAATATCAAGGTAAACCTTATACTGGCTGAACATCAGTAAGCATCGTCTTTATGAGTATGTTGGCTGTTTTTGAGCATTTAGCTCAAAGCACCCTTGTCCCCGAGTACAAACTCACATGGCTGCTAGCATGGCTGTAGACTCTCAATGTGTTCTACCCTTTCCTGGCCTTCAATACTGTAAAATCGAAGCTTCACCGTGTCAAACCCGCCTCTGAATCCCGGTCCCAACAAACAAAGACTGAAGACATGGATGTGACACTAGATTTTGAAAGGTGATATATATTTGAGGGATTATTCCCTGACAGGCACGGCGGCTGCTTCCTGCGGGTGTCAGGTGATTGACGGGGAGCAGAATGAATGTAACGCTCTATCTGATACAGACACTCACCTCCATTATTGTGATAGATATCAAGCTCAGGAGCAATTTTGAAATCTGTACTGGGTGCTTTTCACTCCCCACACAACAGCGAATGAGAGGACATACGTTTTTGTATCACCGATAACGCTGACTAGACGAGAAGACACTGGCAGGGAGAGGGTCAACCTGGACGACTGGCATTCATTTTGAGCCTTTCAGTGTGCTGCTCTGTGTCGGCCTCCGAGCTGCTCGGAGGTACAGGACATCCCTCTGATGGTTGTTAGCCTGCCTGCAAAAACACACGACTTTGGTGGACCACCCTGATCCCACTCACAACGAGACCACAGCTAACTTTGATCACAACAACAGAAAACCACCCACTAAGTTTAGATAATAGGTTCACTCATGGTGCTATGGTTCTATGTTCACAACGGTTCGAGATGGATCTTGTTAAACATCATAATGTCCCATGGCTGCCTGCTGGATCAAAGACTCGCCACTCAAAGCGGCCTTGTCCTCGACAGAAGACAAAATATTCGCTTGATCGCAGAAAAAAAAGGGCAGGAAATGAAATGAAATGTGCCAGGACGTGTTATTAAGGTGAGTACGAGCTGGGCGTTGGTGTGGTTCTCCATTTCTTCTCCATTTCTGTTGAGCCAGAAGCCAAAAAACACACGTCTACCCTCTCTGAACACCCTCTTCCTACTCCCCCCCCCAATCCTTGTCTGTATGGTCAGCTGGTCCCTGTTTTCTCTTAACCCTCCTTCCACTGAAATTAGGCGTGGATTACTCGAACACAGTACATCTCTGCTGCCCTTAATGTCAGTCTGTGTTCCTCCCCAACTCCAGCTCATTTAATTTGCCGTTCCCTTTGTCTCCCATCTGCTCTCCGTCTCGCACTTAAAGGGCTTCCCCTCTCGACAGCTCCGAGCAATAATTCCAGGCAAAGAGTACCTCTATTCACAACAGCAGAAACGTTGCCCGACTGAAACTGCTCCGATGTCTTGTCTCCCCCCCCCCCCACACACACACACACACACACACACTACCATGGTGATGGGAACATGTCAGGAAGCCTCCTCAGTCTCTCCTCTAATCAGGTCCATATGTAGTCTTCTCTTTCAGCACTTAAATAGTGCAGTTTGTTACAAGCTCCCGCTCAATCCCTGCACATCGCAGTCGCCAGCACTGTCTGTGTTTTTGTATTTTTCTTGTTGCATGCGGTGTAATGCAGTGTATGTTTAATCTTCTAATGTTGTGCCACAAAACCCATAATCTTGGCAGTCAAAATGAATTTCTGTTCTCTCCAAATCTCCCCTTAAGCCTTTCAACAACATAGCCAGCCTGCCGAGGTCAACCAATGAGATTGTAAAGAGTACATTTTAGCACATTTTTTGGCATCTGTGCAGACACACATAAGAGACACGTTTTGTCTAAACCGTTGCAGACATTATAGTGTCAGGCTACCGGAGTGCTGCAGGAAATTTGGATGCGGTGAATTCAATCCAGCTACGTGTTCATATCGGAGAAATTCTGCAGGCTGCAAAGTTAAAGTTAATAAAGCTGAAGCAATGTATTGAAAGGTATTCAAGCGGGATTTTACACCATAAATAGTTAGTGGTATTGGTAATGGTCTATTATTATGTTAAAAGGAATATTTTTAGAGTTTGAGAAATACACTTTTTGCTTTTCTTTTTGCAACAAATGTTAGATGAATAGGTTGAGACCAATGCCAGCTAATGCTAGCTGCTTGCAAACTTAGCTTAGCACAGAGACGGGAAAGAGGGGAATCGTCTCTCTACTTCGTCAGTCAGTCTGTCACACGATCTACCTTACACTCCAAAATGTTGGAATTTTTTTTCTTATGAATTAAACATGCGACTTAAAAACTGCTCATCAACAAGCTTTAGCTAGCTTTTTGTTACTTTAGGACAATGACCGGCTAGCAGTTTCACCATCAGGTTGTAGCTTCATTTTTTGTGTATAGACAGACATGAAAATAGCTTTTGGCAGAGACTACAAAAGAAGGGGAAATGTCCAAAAGGTAATAAAATCCACCTAGTTGTAGTCTATCACATGATCTCCTGCAAAACTCCCAAATGTTGTTTTTCACACTGCAGTATGTGTGCAAATTTAACACACAAGATAAAAAATGCTAAAAACAAGCTTTAGCAAGCCTTTCATTACCTTTGGACGGAGCCAGGCTAGCAGTTTAGCACGTAGACATCAATCTTCCTGTTTAAAATTCTCTGTAAGAAAACTGATAGCCATATTTCCCAAACTGTCTAACTATTTTATTAACTAGTGATGTCTGGCCAAGTGTGGAACTGATTTTTAGCTTCTTTTTTTTTTATTGTACTCGCAAAAAAATTCACAGTCTGCTTTTAAAACCACATTCTTTCCTTTTCCCCAGCTTCAGGACAAAGTTAATTTTGGAGGGAAAATGCTGGAAAATATTGTATAAGCAAATATCACCAAAACACATAACTTCATACCTCATTTTATTACACATGGTTTACTGCAAGTTTCTGTGACACTTCTGCCTTTCATTCTTGAAGATGACTGATTGGATTTAATTCATTATAGATTTTATTGATCAATAAAAGCCAAGAAATATTCACACTTGAGATGCTGGGACTATTGATTTCAGCTAATTTTTGCTTCAAAACAATTACTCAAAATCAAATCAAAATACAATTTTCTGGCTATCAAACTAATAGAGCAATCGTTTTTGGTTGATTCCGCAGACCTGCAAGGTGTCTACAGATGCAGAAGGGGCCGTTGTCTGAGCTCTGTCGTCTCGCCATTCAGCACCAACCACTTACAATAAGCCCGCCAGCCTCCCAGGACGAAGTATAGCTAGAGAGCAGCCACAGTCGCCTCAAGTGACTGTCTGATGTCCTCCCACACACTCACCCTAGAGCCACAACAAAGAGCGTACCCTAATCACACCAACTTCCCCGTCTTACCAGCTAATCCCCCTCAGAACTATAGTACTAGACGCCAAAAAATCACACACACACTGTGTGTTGGTTCAGGTTTTTCCAAAAGCCACCTTAGCTTAGGTTTCATGCCTGCTGGGGTGAATGTGATATGAAATAACTGCAAACAGTCAGATGTCCATTAAGTTTGATGAGATGATTACATAAAAGGCAGGGGGAAGAAAGGCACTGATTTTCTTTCTAAGGGAGATCTTTGAAAACCAATCACAGAGCCAAGGTGTGCATTTCTGCTGTGTGTCCACCATTAATAGGACGTTGAAGACAAAACAGTCGTGCCTCAGCCGGATACGATGTGTTATTTTAGCACACACTCACACATTCAGTCCAAAGGGAGTAGAAGAATTGAAGGAAAAAGACTTTCCCATTCAACTTTTCCCACACTCAGTCAGAAAGAGGAGCGCTGACTGGCGCGGTGGGGTTATCACAGACGGCACTTACACAGGAAATATGGACGAGGAAACCTCGCAGGACCCCATAAACAAACATTTTGGCACTTTCTGTGGCGTCAAGCACAAGACATGTTTTGTTTGGGAGCCTGAGTTGTCACAGAGGTTTTTTATTCAGGCGGAAGGAATTTTTAAAAGGTGAATTATATTAATTCCAGCGCTTTAATATCCCCACCTCCCAAAACAGCCGTTTACTCAGCCTATATTAATCCCCCGACTGAAACATCAAAAAGCTGCTATAAAGAAAAGAAAATACAAGGAGGCCAAGTGTTAAAATTCATGGCCTCCATCCAGCCGTTCAGTGAGCTGCTTCCCAGCCAATTTCTGCTTCTGTGTTCTTTCCACTTCTCCATCCAGCTATACAATGATGCTAAAAACAGACTCATGACTAACGAAAACACTTAAGATTTTTTTTGTCAAGTCTGTTGCTCATTTTCATCCATTTTGAGGCCAGGCCCTGTCTGCTCCGTGGAGTGTAAACGGAGCGGAGAAGCGCCAACTCTGTTTAGCGAGCGCAGTAAACATGCACTAATGAATCCCAGGCTATAAATGAGACCCACAAGCAGTTTGATTCAACGTGGAGCTAAGTTTAGCCGAGAAATATGCGCGGGTTGGCCTCCCCTTGTTCCTACACCACCATTATTCCAGGAAATTATGTACCCTACTGAAGTGATCTGACGTGCCTCAAACATATTCTATATTTACCTGGACAGGACCTCTCTACGTCTGCACAAGGAGCATGCCTCTAAAAATCATCTGGGGCACTGCTTAGCTCAGTTGGTAGAGCAGGTGTCCCATGTATAGAGGCTTTGTCCTCGCTGCAGTGGCCCGGGGTTCGAGCCCCAGCTTGGGACCTTTTGCTGTATGTCACTCCCCCTCTCTCTCATCCTGTTTCCTGTCATATCTTAACCTGTACTATCAATAAAGGCCAAAAACAACACTTAACTTGGAAAAAGCCTGCGTAAACCTGCATTGTTATATTTTTTGGCCACTAGGTGGCAGCACAACGAACTGTAAAAACAACACTGATATGCTACCGCCTTACAAAGCTGCCAAAAATGTTAGCAAACGGTGGCTTGTTTACACATCCAGTAGACACGCGGCCACATTAGCATCCTTTTGAGAAATTAAGCCCAATATTCAGTCTCCTTTTAGCTCTGTGATACCCTTATTTAGCTGAAATCTTTACTTTAGCTACTCAGTTAAAAACACCTGAAATGGGTGAACAAGCTCAACATTGCATATCTTTCAGTTCTATTTGGGATCTCACGGCTCCTGGAGACTCGGATTAAGCCAGACAAGCTGTATGGAGTCATTTAAGGTTTTCGGTGGTTTTCTTTTGTCATTTTATAAGAAGTCTCCAGCTAGTTCAGTTGTTCAGAGGGAGCGCGGCAACACAGTTTGAAGCTTGGTCACCTCCTGACAGCGATATGGGGCTCTCTTGCTGCTAAATGCTCCATTATGGTCACAAGCTAGACATAAGATAAATCATCGTTTTCGTTGAAAATAGCTGCCTGCTACATCTGGAGACATCTTTCATGAAAGCGGTGAACCAAAACAGTGACAATGTGGACCGTAAAAGCAAAACAATGAGTTTAAAGATGCTAAAATGCTCCTTAAAGCTAAGAGGAAATGCAGAAGTGCCTTTTATCCTTAGCTTAAACACTCTGTATTTAACATTACAGGTAGTCATGTATTCCATTGTTGATGATATATAGTGTTTATAGCAGCTTTATTGCACTGCTCCTTCCTCAGTGTGGGGCCCTGAGTAATCAATAACTCTGATCTCCCAAATGCAGCTCCTTTCATACTGTTTCAGCTCAGTGAGAGGTGGCTTGTGGGAGTCTTAACTGTTCATACACCATCTATTAATCCTAAAGAGTATCATGACATCTGTTGGCTCTGTTCTCTGTTGTTCTCAGACTCGTTCGCTGGTGCAGAACAAATTATAGCCCCAACTCTGAACGTATGTTGTACAGTTTGCAGGCGTGATAGCGTTGGCCCTAATGTACACGCATGAGGATAGCGTGGGTAATGCATTCGTTGGCATGCAAAAGAACATCCCAGAGCTATGAAGTGCAGCTTGTCATTGGATGGATTCACGGCCACTGCGATGGAAGGTCCCAAGAAATGGTTTAGTCTATATTGCTGTGATTATTGATGTCCTAATCAAGATGATTTCTAAGTCCTTTACTATTGGGTGTCTGCAGATACCGAGTCAGATCTTAAATGTCTTATACTTACCTTTATTTTGATTAAAAATATATCGGACACATAGAAATAACATGTAAACTGCCTAATCACCTTATTTGTATTAAGATACATGATCCAAATAATAAAGGTACTTTATTTAAACAATTATGTGAACAACTTAAATGATGTGAGCGAAAATGTAATGGGAGAATTTGACTCCTGAAACTGACTTGACACAATCCACTTGAAAGAAGACTTATCACTCTTGATGAAGGTGTAAGTGTCAAATTTAGCACCTAGTGTCTGTGTGTGACACCAGCGTATCGAGGTGTGCGCGCGAACAATGTTAAGTGACGCGTGCGAGGCGGCGACAGTGTCAGCGAGCGAACTAGAGCTCTTAATTGCTTTAACATTTATGGTAAGTTATTTTGGTGCACAGTGCTGCACGTATATATCTCCAAGCCTGCGTCGTGTGTTTCCAGTCTGATCACATCTCAGACAGCATGCCTCTGCTGCTCGCTGACATCCTGTCATATGATTCAGAGACCGGTATCTCTTGGACTGGCTTGGCGTATGGTGGAACATGTGATTATTTCATTTTTGAGGTGACATTTATGGCTGCAGTGAGTGCACATGGTTTGAGTTACAAAGACAGTCAAAAAACCAGACCACGGTGACACACTCAAACCTCTGCTCTGAAACACAATAGGGCTGTGCGATATAACCGAAATCTTCCTTCCGGATAACAATACATATCACAATATAGCACAAATTATCTGTAAATTCAATGAATAGTTTATATTATTTATACAAAACCATATTTGTGTACACATTTTGAATATGAATCCGAATGAAGCTTTTAGGAACGAGCTCCTTGTTTTCACATGGCTGGTCAGGTAGCAACGTCCAAATAATTACAAATTTTGCCAAGAGTGTGATTTGCGACCCAACAAATAACCAATAACTACACATATCATGAAAATAATGATGTTTTTCAATCGTCATATCACACAGACCTAAAAACACGCAACAAAATTAGTGGGATATTGTTCACGCAAAGATGAATTCTGATGAAGTCCACAATCAGAGGGGTTCTTCTTCCTGGGATCATGAATATGCTCAGTCAATTTCAAGGTAATCTGTTAACAATTCGACTTGGACATCTCCTGTGTGCAATTTCTGCCCAAGAAGGTAGGAGAGGAAATGTCAGGCTGTCATCAAAAACCTTGGGGCTCATCCTCTGGGGACCATGAATATATTTTATAAACTGCATATAAAATGATATACATTTGCAGTAAAAAATAAAATCATTCATGTTAAAATATGGAATAGCCAGTGATAAAATATAACTAACTACAGTTCACATTTCCTTGATAGATTTAGTTACGAGTTACTTTGCAGATTCAGATTATGCAGTGTTGATAGGCTGTTACTCATCAGATAGTGTAGAGGAAGAGAAAGAATGCTACATCAGAGCCAAAATATTGCAATTTTGAACAGACTTATTCTATAGGCAAAAAAACCCCCAGCAGTACGGATAATCTGAAAAATGGTGGATACCAGCCAGGCCGATAATCACTCTATCCTTAATGAAGAGTATGATTAGTGAAGGTTGTGCCTACTTAAGGAGCAGGCTCTGCTACTATACCATAGCCTCTGAACACACAAGTGTAAATTAAGATCACTGAAATAGGTCAAACTCGCTCATTCCCACTTCCATTCAAATTCAGGGCAAAGTGTCCTGGTTCACATTCAGACATGAGTATACATGGAGGGGGGGAAATGTGGAAGTCCAGATGAGGGTCTCTCTCTCCTGGCTGGGCTAATCGCTCACAGTTTAACTGACAAACTCTTATCTGACTATAGCCATTTGTTTACATGACACTGGCTTGAAGGCCTTCAGCCCACAAGGCGGTTTGGATTATCTGCTCAGAGGCGTACTGCGTGTGTGTTTTGGCACTATCATAAAATAACTGATCTGAGACCCGGAGCTGCGGCGGCAGCCACCATGAAGATGGAGAGTAATACGGGCTGGACATGCAGCTGCACGGGTTCACTTCACGCAGCTTTATCAGTAAATCACACAGTCGGGTCTGTGGCATGAAATACTCTCAGTTCAGTTTGTTGCCTTCTATTCACTATTAATTAATCATACCCCAATGTGACTTTATTATATTCTAAAGTTAGTGAGCTTCTATATTCAAGTCATTGATTTACTACCATATTATTATTAAACGCACCTTCTCCTTCTTTCCTTTCTTAGCTGGTATTTTGCTTCAACTATAATAATCTATATCATTGCACATTACTATATTTTGCGCAATTTGCAGCATTTATAAGAAGCAGGTGACCTTGTCATTATTTATTGTGGGTTAAAGGAGCACTATGTCGTTTTAGAGAAGAACTTTAAACTCAAAATTTTTTATATTTACAATATTAATAAGGCAATAATACAAACTCATCTTTTCCCATAACTGAGTAAACAAGCTGTTCTCAGAGGAAAACAAGGTCAACAGTGTTTAAAGCAAGAAAGGTGGCAGGGTCCGCCAAACATAAACCAAGCATAACAGTATGGAATTGCGTTGTCCTTTAAGGTCGGTTTGTTTATTCGGTCATGAAAACAAAGGGAGTTTGTTGATTTAGTTTGTCCAGAGCATAACAAGTCCGAAACTGGAAACTACATAGTGCGCCTTTGAGGGACCTTTTTTTTCTGTATTTGAAATATTTTTGTTGCAGGATGTAGATCCTGCCATAAGTCTGTCCTCCACATGGAAGGCTGCCAGCCAGATATCTTATCAATTTCCACCAGTTTACAGGCTCCCAACAGGCACAGAGATACTGACAGCAACTTCAAAGACATCAAAGACATCAGACAGGCGGACAGAAAGGTGCATGCATGATAAATCTGCAGGCTTGTTTTTTTTGCACCGTGACTTCAGCGTCTCAAAACATGTTTCTGTGCAGGAACAGACAGACTCTTTCTCACCGCTGTGTTTTTTTTCTTCTTCTCAGAATTGCTCCTTTAATGTCAGGTTTTTAAATCATGACAACCCACTCTGGTTGTTTTTTTTTTTTTTTTTTTTTCTATTTAGGTCTGCAAATAATAAAAAAAAGAAAATAAATAAATGAATACAACTAAAACAATCTACACACAACATCCTGGTTCTGGAACACCTCCGTGTCCCCCCCTGACTCACACACACACATGCATCCATACATCCCCTGCACACGGGCTGAGAAAGGAAACCAATGTGGGGAGAAGGAAAAACAAACCTTACCGTGATTGTCTTCATCCATATCGGCCGAAGCAGTGGCAGGGCAGCCCCGCACAAGACGTGAGCGACTGAAACCTCCCGGATATATGTCTTTTTTTTTCCTGGCCGATTCTCAGCGTGATTGTGTTTGCTTTTTTCCCCCCCGCTGACAGACAGTCAAAGCCGGTGTGTGACAGAAAGATGGGCGAAGATGTCAGCGGTGAAATGAATGGAGAGGGGGGAAAAAAGAAAGGGAAAAGACGTCTGGGTGTAGATTAAACAGAGGTCCCTTGAAAAATGAAGGAGGTGGTATTTCAGAGGTGTCAGACCGCGATGTGAGAGACTGGCCGCTGCGCTTCTCCCTCCTGCTCCATCCTCAGCTGCTCCGTCTGCATTCACATTAGCTACACTGCAACCGCGGCGACGTCATCAAGCCCCGCCCCTGGTAGCAACACCCCCGCACCTACACACACCACACACTAAAAGTAGCTCAACTTGAATGTATTAAATCTAAAAATACTGTAATGAGCCTATATAAAATACCAACCCCCCCCCCCCCCCAACATGCCCGCATGTTTGGAAAAAGACACCCTCTTGTGCTCCTACATCTGATAAGACATGATAAATTACCCTCTTATGGCCCAGTGTGTAAGAGGGTGCCCTTCCACGGAGAGCGAACATAATAAAGTGTCCTCTAGGAGACCCTTTCAGAAGAGAAAGTGCCCTCTAGAGTGTCCTCAAGGTGATAACGAGCCCTTTAAGGTGCTATTCCAGTGGAGAAAACCCAATACAGTGCCCTCTAGTGTGTACTTCTAGCAGAGAAAGAGGAGATCGTATCGTATCGTATCGTATCATATCGTATCGCATTGTATCGTATAACATCATATCGTATCATATCATATTGTATATAGATATTATGTATATACAAGTCTATTTCTTACCTCTTTCTTATATTGTTTATTTTTTTCCATCATTACTGTTTATTGTTTAATTGGACTGTTCCTTTGGCTGCTGTGACACACAAAGATCCCTATTTGAGGGACTAATAAAGGAATTCTGATTCTGATGTATCGTATTGTAACATACTGTCCATCCATCCATCCATTTTCATCCGCTTATCCGGGGCCGGGTCGCAGGGGCAGCTGCCTGAGCAGGGACACCCAGACTTCCCTCTCCCCGGATACTGCCTCCAGCTCTTCCGGGAGGACCCCAAGGCGTTCCCAGGCCAGCTGAGCTGAGTAACATACTGTATCATCTCAAATCACATGAAGTGCCATCTAGCGTGCCCTTCCAGCAGAGAAAATGTTTAGCATAAAGTGACCATGAAGTTGTCTTGTTTCGTATTGTTTCAGCTAATATGGTATGCTATGTATCGTATTGTCCTGTAGGGTATCGTTATAGCATCTTATCGTATTGTATTGTAATATATCTTATCATAATGAAATATTATTATTGTACTGTAATATATATTATTGTATCTTTCTTATCTTATTGAATCATAGCGTAATACACATTATCGTATCCCATTGAAATACATCAGTTGTATCATACCATATCGTATACTATAATGCGCCCTCTAGTGTGAAAAGTGACAAAAAAGTTTTATCGTAATGTATCGTATTGTCTGGCTGAAGGTGCCCCTTCAGTGGACAAAGCGCAACGCTGCCCAATATGCTAGAGAAGGGTCAAGAACTATTTTTAAATTCATCATGACTTTCAACCAGCAGGAACAAACATGAAAGAACTTCAGGGAAATTAAATTTCTTGAGGGTCATATTTCCTTAGATTTCACAATTTTTTACTGTGTTCAGTTACACCAGGCTGCAGTAGGGCATGTTGCAAGTAAACATGTAACAATAAAAGATCAGTTTTACCATGATCTAATTGACTTATTTGGAAATTGGACAATAAGAGGAATGAGCAGTTTTATTACCCTGTCCATTTTCAATTTGATTCAGCAAACTGGGTTAAACCGGGGATTGATTTACGGCTTGTCTGACCATTCATGTGGCTTTTGTGGCATTGTTGCCTTCAATGGGCTGAACTTCTGACCTTCCATGGTGCAGTGAGCCGTAGCCACCAGTCTGTGATGTCTCCATTTCAGCATTCATGCAAATAAGACTGTTTTTTATCTTTTGTTTTTTTCATCTATGAATGTAAAACACCTTTTGCGTGTCAATTTCAATCACAAATAGTAAAAGATGAGTAACCCTTTGACTGTAAGGACTCCTAACATTACATTTAAGTAGCCTTCCTTAAGTTCAGTTAGGGGTTAAACCACTTAATCAATAATGTGAAGGTAAAGTGATAAGCGGGAAACATCCCTTGGTTTTACTGCAGTTCTGACTGAGCTGTTTCAGCTCGTAAGGCTACTCAATCCATGCACGCACATTCAAATCATAATATATTATCAAGAATGATCTCTTTACATTCTGTGTGTTTAACATAACTGGTTGACTTAAAATTATTTACTTCATTTATAATCCACACATTTAATCAGTTGATTTTAGTAAGAGCCTTATTTAAATAAACAAAAGAAGAAAAAAAAATAGTTTAATACTGAAAATCGAAAGGAACTTTGACCTCATCTGAACTCATACATCCGCTCTACTTTCCTTAGTAATGACGTAGGCTTGACGCCACCTTTAAAAGCTTGCGGCCGAACGGAATCTGGCTTGGATACTTCCTGTCTGTCTCTGCCTGTGTGAGCTCACCACTGACTGAGGCTTTTCCAGGGAAGATCCCAACCACGCCAGCAGTGCTGTACTGCGGGGAGGAACATGAAGGCAGGACTCAGCATGTGGTCCCGTGTTCAGGAAGGGAGTTGGTGCTGTGGACTCATTGTGCAGCACTACAGAGGGACAATGGTAAAAAGTCACAGAAAGGGAAGTGATGTAATTAGCCTGCCCTCCTTCACCCTTACTATGTTATGAAATCTGATCTGACTTGTGTCACTTCACTGCCAGTGATGAAATTTACCTAATTATATTTTCTCAAGTACAATTTTACTTGTGTATTTCCACATACATACATATGACTCTGCTAGACCAGAAGCATGAATACCCAGTCCAATTTCTTGCTATCCAGCGGGAGTATGTATGCGTTGGAGTTTCCTTTCACTCATGCAAAGTTTAAGTGTTAAGCAACAGGTCTGGAAGCTGGTACAGTCCTGCACAGCAGCCTCAGTTTTCATTCTGCGGCACAATCTCACACATCTCTCAACCTGCTGGCAGTACAGCCACGCTCACATAAATGATGCATGTGTCCATTGTTTCAATCACCAGGAAAGACCTCACTCTTACTGGAACCAGTATGGCACAGGCTAAATTTAAACACATTTCCAATCCGTGCAACTTTGCTCATGATGTAATACACTTGAAAATACATGTAACTCATAAAAGTGTAGTGTTGGTTATTAAGGTGGAATAGAATTTTCCACATGTGGAAACAAAATATGGCACAAGAAATAAGTGAAAATTTACATCTTCACTTGGGAAATACACATTTTCACATTGGCAATTGGCAATTTTTACATGCTATCTAAAATTCTAATATAAACCAGTGTCACATGTGAACAGGGTATTTTTAAAGTCATTGCCTCTTTTTATTTATAAATGAATGAAAATGAGAAATACACATTTTCACATGCGAATCACATACAGTCATTCATATGTGACTGGCTTTTTTTCACAAGTGGAATCATATGTGGAATAACATGAAATTTGTATCTTCACATGTGAACATTTTCTCAAGTGATTGGCTTTTCTCACATTTGAATAACAAGAAATTAACACTTTCACATGTAAATTATAAACATTATTATGTTATTCACTTTTTTAACGTGTGAAAATCAATAATGGTACACTGTACTCCGCTTCACTTTTTTCAAGAATTGTCTTCAACTGACAGTAACTCAAGCAACTCAGTAACATATTACTGCATGTGCTATATTTATCAGAGCATACAGTATTAACACTGTAATAAATTCACTTCATCAGCCATTAATGGTCAATTAATCAAATAGCCAATGCTCAAATAGCAGACATGGTGTAATTACCTTTAAACATCAGTTAGTTCAGGCTCAAAAAGCATCAGTCTTGTGATCTGATCACATAATACTGATACAAACCCTGCTCTCTCTGAGAATATATGTTTCCTTGCGTTAATGTTCTGCTCCAAATGGACACAGCATACTGTAAAACCCTGTCCAAAAATAGGAAATTAATGGTCTCACATGGTTTACCCTCATAAGCTGTGGGCATAAACAAATACTGACATCACAGCATTTCTAGTTAGAATTAATTTATGCTCTGTTCCCATCAATTACTCCTCATGCACCCTCAGAGGCACGCTCGCAGCCAGGAACCACGCGGAATGGGTTTCACATGACGTCTTCATCACCATCTCTCTTTTTCTGTATCTCCCTAACAAGCACACAGCAAGTTAAGGGGGAGGTGAATGCCGTCAGTTTTGGGAATAATCCTGTGTTAAGTGCTGATGTCCGGACCAGAACAGGAAACGGCTCCATTTCCAGCTTCAGCGGAACCAAGAGGGTGGAGTCCAGCTAGAGCGCTCTCCATCCTACAATTTAATTATTTCCATCAAATCAATGAAACACTGGAGTTAATTTATCTGCTGTTAATAATGAGAACAGTCTTTACTGGGATTAGGAATAGTTGGAAATGAAGCGCTTGGCTTCCCGATGAACCAAGACAGCAAAGACAGCATCAAATGAGGATATTTCATCTCTTACATCAAGTGGATTTAAAATAGAAACATAAGGAACAAGAGTCAGGCTTCTATGATTAATTTTTGACCCGTAAACTTGGTCTCTGTCTGACATCATTTCCCCCACATTATTTTCCCCCATTTACAAGCCAGCAGAAAAAAACAAAAGTTGCGTGGATGCGCTTCATATTTCACTGGAAGCGGGTTCCTACAAGGCAGCATATGTCAGCCACATTCAAACATCTCATGTGCAAGGCCAGGGAGTGGATGGAAGGACCTCAAGCTCCTGCAAATGGTCATAGACAACCATCGGCATGTACTGCACACTGATTACAGCACATATACACTGTATGCATGAGAGAGTAAGGGTAAGGCTGACACATGAACTGGGTGATTTGTGCTCAGCTAAGTGGATAATATGGCTAAGATATGGTTTTGCTCATTTGCATTGGGGCATTGCGCACAGAAACTTGCTTGAGTTTGCAAAAAACAGACACGTGATGTACTTTGAACTTGCTTTTTAGTTGGTATGGTTGCTGTTTCCCCCACAAGTCACCAAAGTGGCCAGTATTCATTCAATTCAGTGTTAACTTCTCCTCCAGCATCAGCAGCCTCCATGGACCAGTAAGCAATGCAGCCACAATGTACTTTCTGAGAATGTGAAGATGTATAGTAAATTCATGTGGTGCCAGAGTAATTGGAAAAATTTGCTCCTGGCAGGGAAAATTCATGTGAACGTCCCCTGTGATGATAACACAAAAGAAAGTGTAAATTTCGGGACATGACTCACCGACTTTGACTTCATGTGTGCAGAAACATGGTATCAGGTTGTAACCTTCAATTGTTTTCCATGTACAGTGCTCTAAATTAGTCAGAAAAGTAATTTATTATCTTTAATCATGATAACAAGTCTTGTAAAGGACTATTTTAGTGGTTTTTAAGAAATGTACTTGTGCAGCAACAAGTCTCATAGTTGTAACTTAAACCTTCAAACAGCTATTAACATGTTGTTTAAATGCCCTAAGGAATAAAATACAACACATTTTCTTTGGAGTGTCTATATTACATCCATGATATGACACACACACATACGTCAGCTGAACAATGAAATGGGACCATGAGGAGCAACACAGATAGCACATGATTCCAGCAGCGTTACACTTTTGGCTCATAAACCTTGTTAGAAGCTGAAACTAACCATTAGAATTCTTATACAGAGATTAACAAAACAGTCATTTTGTATAATTTACAATCTCCATTCCGTTCATTTCCATAGAACTGGGCGCGTTACAGAGATGACACACGTAGCTATCTGGAGTCTCACTTTATCTCCTACCGGGAACAACGTTTAGCTGTTATCACTCAACCTAATACCCCAAGGCATGAGTGTGCAACATGTTCTACTCTCTGGTGGTTAATGAGAGGTTTTCTGGGAAATGTGTAAGACCACAGACCTTGAGGGAGGACAGGTACACCGAAAAAGTAAATTACAACAATTCATCAAATCTGGAATCTCAAAGACAGAACAAAAACTAGCGCACGGAGACATACATGTGCATGCTCTCTGGCAGAAAAACACACTTTGTAACCCCTCAAATGCACGTAGAGGCTATTATCTGTGTGGACAATTTTCTGCACAGCACCTCTTCGGTGAAACAAGCCCATCCAAAACTGTCATGGTCTGAACTCTTGTTGCACTCATCAAGGAAAGGAAGAAGTAGATTCGCCCAGTGCATCTCTTGGCTGCAGTTGCACCGCAGCGTTGTAAGAGAAGCTCCCTGCTTCATGACCCATGTTGTTATAATGAGGTAAATGTTGAGCCGTGGAGCTTCAGAGCTTCACTCTTCTGTATTAAAATAATCAGATTTATTTTGATTGAGACAGGCTGATTATTCAATTTCTGCTCAATCCTCTAATATGTCTGTTTGGCACGTAGTGAAATATTGGTACAAGTCATAGCAATAAAATGACGCACTGCATTCATCTCGACTGCGCTTGGCAATTAGGCTGAGTCAGCTACACTTGATTTATCGCCTCTCGTCTGTCACTGGGGTACACTGCTAGTAATTCAGAGTTCTTTTGAAAACACAACCCAGAAATTACATCTATATTCAAAACTAAAAGCTGGGACTCAGGGACACTCATGAATTCCTGATTCCTGTGGAAAAACCATCCGCCATAGTCCCACACACATTCCTGCTAATGCAAACACACAAAGTGATGTGACCACACTTCCTTTCTCACAATGGCTGAGAGAGTGAAGAGGGCGAAGAACGGAAGAGAAATCGGAGAAAGAGAAACACAGAGAACGTGGGAGGACAAAGGAAATGGCAAAGATGGGACATCTCCCCAACTGAAGGGGCAACATGCTGGAAACTTCCCCTCACTTCCACATCACAGCAGCACGTGACTCATCTAACAGCTTGGATCGCAAAACTGAGTCACGGCTGATTATAAGATTGTCATCGGGGAAAAAAAAAAGATGGGACTGGACACTAAACACAGAAGTCCCCTCTCATCCTGATGACTAAAGCTGTGCGTATGCTGCATGTCACTGTAAATGCAGCGCGAGGACTTCAAAACCGTGCTTTATATATAGGGAGCTGCACATCCGCTGCCACTGGCTAATAAACAAGCTGCATGGAGCTGCCTGAAACTTGCCTGAACCAAACGACTCATACTTTCAGCTCAACGCGCAATCCAATGAGCATCTAGAGGCAGGTTACAGCTTTCAACGGATCAAAAGGAATTAAAGCCACAGTATGTAACTTCTGCTGTGAGGGGTCTCTGAATCAGAACAAACAACACTTATTACACGTACTTATATGTAAAGGACTGAAAAGGTTGATTACCAGCAAATCCGCAAATAACATATATTACGGCTCCCGAAAACAACACAACCGTTGCAGCACATCAGCGACCTTTGTCATATGGCGACAGTTTTGTGAGGCACTAAAACTATTTGGTTAAGTTCAGGAAAACATTGAGGTTTGCCTTGAAATTACTACGTTAATTCAGCAAATTCCGTTACAAAGGTAACGGCGGAAATGTAACGTGATGTAATGCAATGACAGCAGACTCCTGTATAAAAGTCCTGTGCTTGTTTCACCTCAACAGATGGAAAAATGTTATTTTTCAGTGCAGCTGTGACATAAAAAAAAAAAAAAAAAACACTGTTATGAAACGCTGTTATCAGATCAGATATGCACATTTGCTGTGCCCTAAGCAGACTCGCTTCGGCAGATGATTTCTCTGAAAAACCATCAGATGCCACGGTCCTGTCTGCTGAATGACTCATAGCATCGCTAGTTATCTACAGGATCTTATTACAGCGGCATATAGGCCTATATTGATCAAATGGGAACTGAAGATAGCAGCAGCACAAATGCCAACGCCTCAGCTGGGTTCAGCCATCTGCTTTATGAACTCTGTTCAGCTGAAGTGATGAAATCCAGGGAATAGCCTGTGAATACTCTCACCCTTTAGCTTTCACTCCATTTAAAAATGTTGACTCTCTCGACGTTATGTGATTGCAGAAGTCCCGCGCTGCTACCATTACGGAGCACATTCTGGCATTTAAGCGTTGATTGCCTGCAGACTGTCAATCTGACTCCTATGCAAATGCGAGCACCATGACAGGGGTCATTAAATCTTGGTGATTATTTAGAGAGCTAATGGTTGAGCATAATGATCCGATGAAATGACTCTGAACTGCAGTTTAAAAAGGGAGATGCATATGGTCTGAGGGCGACAGGAGAGCAGGAGCAGGAGCAGAGCTGAGCGTGACAGCGCACAGCAAACTCTCACCACCAAAGTTTTCTTTAATAGTCTTCTGGCTCGTTAAAACCTCTTTCCCTCCAATTCTGATGTGCAGCTCTCGCACCGATCCATCTTTCGAAACACAGAGCTGACAGAGCTCCGACATTTCTCTTCAGATTAAGGGTATTAAAGGCACAACAGTTCTTTACAAGTTCAACATAAAGAAAGCCACAACTGTATTCTTCAAGGTGACATATCATGCTCATTTTCAGATTCATAATTTCATTTTGTGTTAATAGCAGAAATAGGTTTACGTGCTTTGATGCTCAAACAAATACACTGATTTTCTCATACTGTCCAGTGCTGCATCTCTGTATTCCCCCTCTGTCTGAAACCCACTGTTTTAGCTCCTGTCTCTTTAAGGTCGTCCATCCTGAATACCCGGTCAGCTCTGGTTGGTCAGCTCACACTCGCCTGACCCAGCACTCCTAACAGCAACAGAGCAGCTGTGCTAAATTAAGTCTTAAGTGCCAAACATGCTGCTGGAATACATTATGCAAATGTGTGACATGATGACGTAGATCCAAATGAACCTAAAACCAGCGACCAACAGTTAGCTTAGCTTAACATAGGGACTGGAAACAAGGGTAAACAGCTAGCCCGACTCTGTCCAAAGGCAGGGTTAGGGTAACTGTTCCTTCAAATCTGAAGTAACCTTGTATCGTAAAAATATAGTGTTGAGAGCAGGAATATAATGACAGCAAATGCCAAACACAGACATGCTGCACTATAAAGAAGAACCAGACAAAATGTGATCCTAACCGCCAGCGATATGTTGGGTAACTATAGTGGATCAAGTGCTGATAAATGCTACTAATTAGCAGTCTATTGTGCACATTGTATTTGAAAATTCCAGTGTCTCTAAAGCGTATTCAAGACGTAACAAATTCAGATTTTTCCATACGCAAGATATAGGAACACTGCCTCGGAGCAGATTTTTCTTCTTAATGTCTTATCCCAGTTTGACATCCTGGTGTCCCACAGCGAGACTCCGCCGTGTTTTACAGCCTCCCTGATGTGCAGCGACAGGCCTGTTTATCCTTCATTAATCTCTCTCCCCTGCTTTTACTCCCCCCACTTAATGTTGACGTTTATCCTATTAATGTGTTGTTTGATGGGAAAATCCCCCAATAACATAATCCAACATCAAGGTTATTAATGTGTGCGTCTCCACTGAGTGCATGTGTGTGTCTCTGTGAGCAGAGTTGACGCTAGACTGCCCAGTTGCCATGGAGTCAATGATTAATCGATTGAGATATAAAATCATTACAAAGATGATGGTTACTTTATGCACAGCTGCGAGGAAAGGGTTTGTTAGTAGGTGAGTGTGTGTGTCTGTTAGGTGATTTTATATTTTGCATTTTATATATATCCCCCCTGGCAGACTGTAAAGGTTTGGGGCAGTGTCATAAACTGTAAAATTGTAAAATGCTGCCCCCTTATGTTCACAGTCAAAACTGTGTTTTTCCACAACATGTAAGAGAGGAAGAAGTAACCATGTACTGTTTATCAATGGTAGAAGTATTCAGATACTACAATGTGCAAATATTTGACTTCTAAATAAATATCTAACACTGCTTAAAACGGCAAAGCTCAATTAATATGATCAAAAGCCAAATTTGGTTGTAATTAAAGGTAATTAAATGGAGCCAATAGAATCAGTGATTGATTGTTGATCTGTTAACACCAATTTCATTAACCAGTGCTGGAATAATAAATGAAAAATGAATAACAAAATAATCTTTAGTTGCTGTCTGATACAAAACTGTTGAAAATGAATGCCACCTCAAAAAACTACAACCGTGAATTCCTACTTTTTACATAAATGCAAGAGTAATAATAATCTAATGGTCAAAGGTAAGACTGAATGCATTTGAAATATTTTTAAATTGATGTATTGTAGTTTTTAATGGAAGCCCATTTCTGCCAGTTAAAGTAAAGAACAAGATGAAAACTAAGCTTGATGAAAAAAATATTCCCATGCAAAGTCATAATTTTGAGATAAAGAGAGAAATACACAGTTAAGACATAAAAAATAAAAGAATCACTTCTCATAACCCACTTTTGGAGGCTTTTATATGAAGCACCCTTTTCTAACTGAATTTTCTTCTTTCCTTCCTTCATTCCTTTTACTGCGCTCATTCTATTTCTTTGTTCAGTTCCTCCCTTCTGATGTATTTCGTACCATTCTTCACTGCTTTTATTTGTAATCTTTAATCTATTTATTTTTGTTCTTTATTCTGTATACTGCCTCTAATCTTTTTATCTATTCCTTATTCCCTTGACGTGATGTCATCTTTTTATCATCCTTTATTGATTCTAGTCTATTACTTTTTCTCTCTCTTTCTTTGTCTGTGATTTGGCCTGTTTTATCACTTGTATTCCTGTATGACTTGTAATGACTCATATCTAATTTTTGTGTTTTTACATTTTCTATTTCTGCCCTCTTGTTTTAACTTGGCTTAGACGAGGCTTCCTTGGGTTTGGCTTGACTGTTGAGCGTTTATTCCGTCATAATGTCTTCCCGAGTATCCAGCTTTTGCTTGATTGTCAAAGCACTTAGTATAGTCTGTTTTTAAAGGTGCTATATTATTGTTGTTTTTGTTGTTGTTGTTGTTATTATCTTAATTTTTATTAGATAAAAAAAAATCCAGTTGTAATGAGATATAATGTTGGAGATAAAACGTCACAATTACGTGTTACAAAAGTCTATGAGATTGAAATAAAAATTAAAATGAAAAAAGTCAACAATTATCCCAAAATTTCGATTATCTGTAAACTAAGTTACTATGTAACTATGTTACTAATTTTTTTTTTTTAATTAATTTTTTTTTTCAGTAAGTGAATTTCAGTATCATTACTGAGGAAAAGTAACTGATTACTTTACAGTAAACTGGATACAGGTTCCTCTCTAAAGGTGTTATGTTCCAGTATGACCAGTAGGCGGCAGTGTTTCAGCGCCCCGCTCTGACCGGATGTGTGCAGGGCTCTCTGCGCCGCAGCCTCCAAACTGTGGGCGTATTTTTCTCTCTTGACTCCAGAGTTTTTTTTTTCCTGGGTGTTGCCTTTCTGGATTACAACTTTGGAGTTTCACCGGGTGTTGCCGAGAACGAAAGAGACAAGCCAGAGCACTTCTCTAACGCCGACATTTTTTTTCTTACTTTTCGGAGCGCACTCTTGGACCCCCGCACTTTGTTTACGTTGGACTTTTCTAGCGACACCCGACCGGTTTATTATAGCCGCCGTTAGCTAGCTAAGCTAATTGAGCTCGAGCTGCTGTAACGTTGACTGGGGTTTGCTAGCGACAGAGCCGTCCGATGCAGGCCATTAAGTGTGTGGTGGTGGGGGACGGGTGAGTTAAACTGTCCCTTTATCCTTACTTTGAACTGTGAAACTGACCGCAGTGGTCACACGTATAGTTGTAGTCGCTGACCCAGTTACCAACAGTTGGCTAGCCGCTAACCAGCCCTCAGATAACATGCCAACTTGAGCGACAGCTGTTGTTGTGCTCGGCGGTCCAGCTGGGTCAGACAGATTTATCTATCGACATGCTCTCGTTAGGTGTGACTGCCTCAATGGGTCACAGCAAGTCGTTTATTAGACATGACGAAGGCTGCCATGTCGACAGCTAAGCTAGCTACTTGATAGCTCGTCCTAAATGAAACTTTGTGGATTTCTCACCTGTGAATTGATTATGTCATTAACGTTAACCATACATATGTTTGAGGCCTTTGAAAATCATATACTTTTATAATCTTTTATTGTGTGGGATTCACGCGTAGATGGTGCTTTTTAAAAACTAGAAGTTGACTTATTCTGTCCTATATTTATCCTCTATGAGCCAAAGAATTAAAGCCATTTTTGGGCTGACATAAAATGGGTCATGACATTTATAGCCAGCAAATGTTTGGTATTTTTGCTCAATACACTTCTCAAAAACAAACGTGTAATTAAAAAAAAGGGGGCTGTGAAAAAAGTCTGTGAAAGCTGCGTTGATGCAGAGTCTTACTTTTTTATTTTTTTTTATTTAACATGAACAAATTCTACCAACGTTCATGTAAATGTTATTAGAAATGGTATTAGAGCATTAGCAGGATCAAACGAATTAATTGGTTTTCATAGAAATTATGAGCCATGTTAAATGACTGCACTTGGTTGACCTCAAACCATCATTTAAACGTCTACTGATACTGATTTTTGACTTTCTGGTAGGACAAATACATTTTTGAAACAACCTCGTGATTAATACCAGGCTGAAGTAGTGATCTTTGACAGTTCACAGTATTAAAGGATAACATTTAATTGTGTCCACTGGTATTTAATATACGCAGACAGATATTCTTCAGGATCTACACCTGATTAGATTTAGTTTATGCCGTTAACCATTTTAAAGCTCAACTATGGACATTGTCCCAAATAAAGGTCACACCCGTACCAGTCTGTCAGAGGAAAAACTGCATTCTAGGACAGCAGCAGCTCATTTAAAGTAGCAGGTCAGCTTATTGTCTGCTAGTCTCGGTCATTTTAGAGGCTTTGGTTGTGAGCAAAAGTTTGCCCGATCTTCTTATATTTTATTTTTTACTATATGCACATCCTGTATCTGTTAGGTTAGGTTGATTTATTTGACAAACAACCACTCCTTAAGTACAGTTACAGATCTAAAATCCACCCATTGATGACTACTCTTCGAGTCAGGAAACACCGACTTGTCAACCTGTCAGGCAAGACAGGTTAAACACATACTTATGTAGACTATAAAATTCAATTTATGTCGCCTTAATTCACTGAGGAGTCTACTGTAACGAGTGCACTGTGTGCTAAAATGTCTCCTTTCTAATCTCAGGGCTGTGGGTAAAACATGCCTGCTCATCAGCTACACTACCAATGCCTTCCCTGGAGAGTACATCCCCACAGTGTAAGTAACACACACACACTGCTCACGAATAGCTGTGTCATGGAAATGGTCAGCAAATGGTGATATTGCGAGTCCATCAGTGCAATGAGGAAGATGACAGTCATGTTTTATAAATTCGAAAACCTCCCTCTCTACAGGTTTGACAACTACTCTGCCAATGTGATGGTTGATGGGAAACCAGTGAACCTGGGCCTGTGGGATACAGCAGGACAGGAGGACTACGACAGGCTCAGGCCTCTGTCCTACCCACAGACAGTACGTATATATCAGTGCATTCACACACAGTGGCATCAGCCAGACAATGTTAGCAAGAACACTGTTTTCACTTTGCCCACATTGATTTGGAGTCATTCACTGGCCTGTAATGCTTGAGACAGAGTCTTTGCACTCAGCAGAGTAGAGCCTTGTATCCACAGTACCTATACACTGTCTGAAGGACGGCTGGAGGAAGTGAAAGGCAGCTCTTGTTTGCGCTCCTTTGTCCTTACAACAAACTGGCCTCTGTCCCGAAGAACTCACAGCGAGCTGAGTGTGGGAGTCAGTTTGTATTTGACCTACACAGTCCAGATTTGTCTAGTTGTGTGAACCCTCATGTCTCACCATTTAGAGACTATTAAGTAGATATTGTAACTGTTTCAAAATGTTATATCACTAATGTTTGGCATTTTCCCTCCTCAGGATGTGTTCCTGATTTGCTTCTCACTAGTCAGTCCAGCCTCCTTTGAAAACGTCCGTGCAAAGGTGAGAACAATGTGATATTTATATCATATGGGGTAATAAATAAATATGAATAAATGCTCTACATTGTGGAAGCAGGACTGAGAACTATGCAACATTGGTGGAAGCTTGTAACCTTATCATGACCCCTGAGTTCCTCAGAAGTCACATCATGTTGAATTTGGATAAGAGCCAGGAAACAGAGAGGAATCCATTCCTTGAACAACCCACCCACATTCCACTTAGTCTGCCATGCTGTCCATCTGCATCCTGCCACATTTGACTTTATCCTCCTCTCCCCTCTGCCAGTGGTACCCTGAGGTGAGACACCACTGCCCCAACACGCCCATCATCCTGGTGGGCACCAAGCTGGACCTGAGAGACGACAAGGACACTATCGAGAAACTGAAGGAGAAGAAACTCTCCCCCATCATCTACCCTCAGGGCTTGGCCATGGCTAAAGAAATAAGTCAGTTGTAACACTACACATACACAGATACAATTTATAAATAACATGAATGAAACAATATTAATGTCTGCTAATGTTTCAAAAGAACCTTTTTTAGTTGGTAGTTTTCTGGTAATTTTCTTACAGATAAAGAAATTATGCTTATTTAAGCTTAAGATTCAGTTTCACTATCTGTCTGGAGATCCTTAATCCTTAGACACATTGAAAAAGAGTTCAAGTCAAGGCCTTGGAATCAGTAGAATATGCTAAAATGCACCACATGCTGCAAAATTTGTTGACATTGTTATTTTCTAAGTTTTGATGGACTGTTTAATTACACTGTGACATGTGCACTTAACTTGACATTCTGCTACACTGGAGTTACTTATAGTTTAGAGAAATGTATTGCATAATTTAATTTCCTAATATTGTATTGCTTCACATTTTAATTTCAGTTAATGCATTTGACACTGTGGCTAAATGATTTATGTAAAACATCATTGCGATTATTTTGTTACAGATACTGCAGTTGCGATACTAGTGGGAACGATCGTTTTTGAATTGCATTTTCACTGGAAAAAACAAACAGTGTCCAAAATGTCTGGAGCATAAGTTTGTTATATTTTGTAGCACTGCAATTTATATTCATAGTTGTATGTTGAGACACATTTTTCTTTATCGAAAAATTGCAGCCTCTGCAATCTGAAGATCCACCTAGCCATGCTCACTTCATTTTAAGTCAATGCAACCTACTGTTTATAACGTGTTAAAACCCCCACTTGCTTTGAATACTAATATATGTACTAATGTCTTACTTAGTCTTTTGGACAGACAATCAAAAACAAGTTAGTTTGCTGACATGTTTCTGTGCTTTCCTTTCCCTCTGCTCTGCCCACCAGGCTCAGTGAAGTACCTGGAGTGCTCAGCTTTGACGCAGCGTGGCCTTAAGACCGTGTTCGACGAAGCCATCAGGGCGGTCCTGTGCCCCCCACCCGTCAAGAAGAGGAAGAGGAAGTGCACACTATTGTAAAGAAGAACCACGGGGAGTAGAAAGTGTGGTCGCAGTCAGAACTCACCTATCAGAGGGAAGATGATGATGGCTGGCTTCCCCAAGTATCTGTTCACCCCCTGTGTCCTTGCTTACATAGAAGCTCTGGTAGATCAGACTTCCGCTGAAAGAACCTCACAGATGAAAGCAGCGCTGAAGGTTTTCTGTCAGATTTAGTGTCTGGTTGCTTTCACCTGTTTAGTTCTTTCAGATCGACAGAAATGAAGTGACTTTGCTAAGGCCTTGGGGGATGTGAGGGTGGGGGGGTGTTGGGGGTTTGATTAAGGAAAATGAGGGAGGATCTTACAAAAAAATATTCATGTCATTTCTCTAAGACATTGTGAAGAAAACACTACTTGAACGTGTAATTACCGTAGTTTTAACTCCATAAATGAAGGAGGTCCTGCACTGCACTCCCCTACACACTAAGAGATTCCTGCTGCCTTGATGAAATTTTACTTTAAGGAAAAAATGTTTTGAGACGCAAATTTCTCCTTTTTACATTGTCAGTCTTTTGTCAGCTGTGGTTGACCGACCGTTTTGTTTACATGTGTCATCCGACTAGACTGAGGTGTTGCCAAAACTCAGTCGACGGTCATCGCTTTGTCAACCCATGAACACTAAATTGTCGTTTCCCTTCCTTTTTAATTTTGTTTAAATCTGTACGATACCATCGTGCAGTCATGTGCAAACGTCTTTAAAGGACTTATAACGATTGTAGCAGCTGTTAAGATACCTAACAATGACTCTACAGTTAATGAGCATTTAAAAACACAGTGTCTGCTAGATATTTAACAGGTTGTATTCCTAAAAGCTTTCTAGTTCCATCGCTCTGTTCTCGCTATGTGTTAAGTGAACACACAGTATTTTATGACGAACTGTCGGGCATGTAAAGGTGCAGTGCAACCAGTTTTGTGCTGGTTCATTCTCTATCTGTAAAGGTTAAATCATTTCATGTCAGTGCTCCGAAAGTGGTATTGATATTCAGGCTTTTTTCCTTGGTATATGATGATCTTATTGCTATGATGGTCTGCAACCATATCATATTGACCCCATCTGTAACTGTGTTTTTTGAAGTCTATGAGTGTGTTGACACTTAAAAGGTTGCAACTGATTTCAATGTCTCTGTTGTACAACATCACTACGAGAAGTAAATAGTCAGCACAGGCAGTTTTATTTTGAAATGAGCAACGATCAATTTGCGTGGGTGCCCCGGTGACTGGCTGTAAATCTGGACTTATTTTATCAGTGTTTAAATGGCGCAGTGGAAGTGCACACTTAGAGTTACTTTCTTGCTAAATGTGGTGTCATTTTCACATAGTAATATTTTGATTTTTTTTTTTATAAAAAGCAAATAAAATCATTAAAAACGCTCAAGTCAATTGTATATTTTTTTGTCTTCTTTCCAAACGCATAACAGGGAAATAATATAAGTCGGGCAGCAACTCATGTTGTTTATTTATCTAATTATTTATTCATTATTTAGAAAATAGTGAAAAACATTCATTACAACTTGATGTAGGTCAATCAGATATATTTTTAAAAAATTATGACATTCAATAATTTCAAACAGCGACGTTTCCATCACTCTCAGCTGTACCTAGTGTTTTGTGCCAGTTAGCATGCTATGACACTAAGCTAACAGTGAATATTGTAATGATGGCGGCTGAACATGAGCATGTAACCATTATTGTCAGTAAGCGTGTTAGCATAGTAAATGTTGCATCTGACAAACAGCATGCTGACATTAGCATCTAGCTAACAGCAGCGGCTTTAATTTTTTATCTGAGGATGGAAAAACTGAATTAAAATCCACATAGAACGAAAGTTGCTATTTCCCGTCCTTCCTTGTATTGCCTTTGTCTTGATCAGCTTGTGTACAATGGCCTCTTCACAGTTTGCTGGCATTTGCCGTCCACTGGTCAAACACCAGCTGAGCAGACACGGCATCTTCAACTCCCATTCCTGTTATTGTAGAACACAAGGCAAGTCATGGTTACGCTCTTAAAAGAAGCTTGAAAACTGGATTCTTGATGTAATGAATTGGAAAAATACAGTACATTCCACGTGATATGGATGGACGAGGCTTACCAAGTGATTTGAACACGGTCGTCTTCTCTCTGTGGGCGGGTTTTGTGCCGTTAATGACGTCCCCGAGCTCTGCGAACACCTCAGCCTGAAAACAAGATCCACACTCATATTCTTTCCTACACATAGGGTGCCAGTTATACACATCTTATTCATCTTATCGAGGCAGTGATAAAGCACAACGGCGGACGGACCCCAGAGAGGATGACGTCACCGGCCTCGGCCATCGCTCCCTCTCTGCTGTCAACGTACACCACCGCCCCCTTCATCAGCACGTCGTCCAGCTCCCGCCAGTTTGGCCTGCAAGCTCCCACCGCTGCTCAGCAAACAGGAGGCAAAAACAGAGGTTAACTTTTAATGGGACATATTAATTCACAGTGCTGTTCTTCTTTTTATGATATTGATAGAAAATGTATCCAATTGATGTGAAAATGTGAACATTTTAAAGGGTAAAAAACATCTCAAAATTATTAGAGTTTTAAATACAGAGAGATTTCTATTTATTTTTCTATTTTTTTCCGTCAATTTTTTTTGCTTATGATTCTGTCAAGAACCACAAAAAAATCCCCCAAGTCTAATTTTCTTCTCTTGCCCCTCTTTGTGTTTTCAACACTACGCTCCCTAAATGTTGACTTGTTTATGAGATGCAGATCTAAAAATCTCCTCGACATCCTCTTACATTTTGTTTTAAAGGTCCCATATTATGAAAAACACGTTTTCTCTGGTCTCTACATATGTAAACTAGTCCTCCCTGAACCTACCAACTCCCAGAATGAAGACAGCAGACGAGTTAATTCATTAATTCCTCTCACCTGCCACGTGGGCGCCGGGTTTGACCCACCGACCAAAGAGCACCGGCTCTGTACATTTGGTTACTGTCACTATGGCGTCCGCTCCCCTCACCGCCTCCTCCACCGAGAGACATATCTTCACCGGACCACCGACAGACTGGCGGAACCTCTCTGCACGCTGTCTTGATTGGCTCCACACACGGACCTGTGGTGAAGGTCCAGGGAGAGTACTGTATGACTTTAACATAATGTGTAAATCCGACAACCACAGACTTGATTTCACCAGGTATCAATGAGAAGGTCAAGGGTTAGGAGCCTACACAGTGAGGGCTATCACTTGATTTAAAAGGACAGAGTTTGATGAACTGGGAAATGCACTTATTTGTTTTTATTCCAAAGGTTAGATGATGAAAATCTTTAACTCTCCTGTCTTTGGGCTAAATATTAACCTTGATTTCCATCCAACTCACCAAAGGGTTTGCTTTTCACAACAAGGTGAAGTTCACTGATGTTAAGAATGAGAGATGTGAAGTAAAAGGCTTCTATAGAAAAGATGCTATAGATGGACATAGTTCTGATAGAACTGATACCAGTCACTTGTACCCCCTTTCACACTGGACAAAAAAACCCACCGTCACCAGCTGACATCGGCTGCTTTCTGCCGTTCAGTGGTTTTTCGGCGCATTTGCGATGTTGAACGTGACACATGGGAACAGAGAGGCAAGTCTCACCTATTTTTTTTTTGCTGGTTTACCTGCGTTTCAAAAACCCACATGCCCGCGCTAACTTTGATGTAAAAGTGGTGATATTACCAGCGCGGTGTTCATACGTCTGTCTGAGGACATGTTATTGTCAACGCCAGGGCCTCACAACCTAAACAGTTGCGCAGATGTGAACAAACTGGGGGCGGGGTGTAAAAATGGGTGTTTTTCGCAAAAAGGGGGCTAGGGAGGTTGGAAGTCAGAAGGCCCCCCCATTTTGCGGCCCTGAGCCTACGTTTGTTTTCCCGTTGCAGCATCCTTGTAAAAAAACAGTTCCAATCTTTCCTGTCCAACTGCAGCTGGGGCTGTCTGACTTTGCTCACAGGTTCTTTTTTATCCTCTCCGGAGTGTTGTCGTAGATTGACACACAACATGTAACAGATGAATTATCGAGCTTGAGGTGTTTGTAGGTGAATTCAGCGATAGCTTCATATTTAGCATGGTATCAAATCATCTCTCTGGGAAGGAGAGCCAATAAGTGTATCTCCCAAAACATAACACTGTCTTTAATGTAAATTGAGCAGCTTCTTTTCAAACTTGCCATTCATACATTTTACCAGGAGACATGTTTGCGGCTGTACCTCTTTGAATGGAAACATTTCTGTGAAGACATTGTAATGGCTCAGGGCTTGATGGCCGGTCCCCAGGATGGCCAGGACCTCTGCTTCAGGACGCATCAGCAGCTGTGTGACACCAACACACCAGGAGAGTCAGAGTCATAACGGGAATGCAAGATTAAAAAACCAGAAAGTGTGAGGAGATGTTTTAAAAAATAATGGAATAAGCACCTTGGCAGAGATGGCCGAGACTGCGGCTGTCCTCATACCTGTGATGACGTCTCCATCCATGACCTGCAGGGTTAAAATCACGTCATTCCTCTCGCTGCCTGGGTGCCCCTGATCAGACTGGCTGTTTCATGCAGGGTTAATGGTTAAATGGACTCACCGCCTTCACGTTCCCATACTCCGCATCCAGCAGCACCACAGTGGCCTGTGTGCCCGGCAGAGTCGACCCCTCCTGCCTGCTGTAGAAACACACGAACTTTGTGCACAGGACACCGTCGTTCTCCATGTACGTGGGCATCAGCCCCATGAAGCTGAAACAGAGGTGGAGGGCAAGATCAGACGGAAACAGCCATAACAGAGCGTTGATTGTTTCCTTCAGGCCTTACCCGTTGTGTTTCTGCAGGGGCACCGTGGAGCGCACAGGCTGGATCACCTCCGCGCTGTCCCGCCTGGAGAACTTCCCCAGGGCGGCCTCCAGCCTCGGGACCAGCTCTCTGCAGTGCAGCAGCCGCTCAACTTCCTGCGCCCATATGATAACAGGAGGCCCGGCCATCGTGGCAAGCAGCCTGCTGCCGCGGTTCAGGGGAGGACTTGAGTTTATTAAGTTCGGTCCAAAGTTCGAGTCGCTGTCTGACAGCGCCCGTGCTGCATTTAAGAGCCGCAGGACAGCCAGGCTCTTTAAAGCCCGTCCAAGAGGAGTGGCGGAAATGGAGGGGGGAGGAGGCAGTGTTGGGCAGGCTACTTGGAAAGTGTTGTGAGCAAAGCTACCAGTTACTCTACATTAAAATAAGCTTCACTACACCGAAGCTACCCCTCAGAGAAATGGAGCAAGCTAAGCTACAGCAACATGGCAGGTTGAACTCCACCGAAGCTATTTTTTAATATATATTGGAGCAACTTTAGCATATTAACCGCTGTATACTCAGCAAATAGTATATTATGGTTATAGTTTTCGCTAAGGTTCTCTGGTCGGAATTCTAGTTTCAGCTTTTATATTCATAGCTCATATTTTGAGTTAGTCTATTTAGTTATTGTATATAATTCAGCCTCTAACTGTATTTGTTTCTTTTACCTACCTCATTGTTTTTGTATGTGATTTATGTCAAGTGGCTGTGACACTTTAATTTTACTTTGGGATTAATAAAGTACTCTATCCATCGACCAGTATCCCGTATAACTGCCAGTTTCAAAAGTGGTATTTTTTATTAGGCCCACTCTGTATTCCTTCAAAGGAACTGATTAATGGAGAATAAAATGCAGATGAGAATTAATTTTAGGCTAGGTGTTTTTTTGTATGCTGAGCAGTGTTTGGAAGAAGTTGACTTGAGTAAAAGTATACAACAATGGAAAAGTACTAGTGGAAGTGAAACGACAGGAGCATTAGGAGTACAGGGTACAAGAATTAAAAGCTATTATGCAGAAGTGTCCCTCCCAGTGTTACAAAGACCGGAAATGGAAAATAAATGTACTCTATTCAAGTATTTCCGTCTCATCCTGAAAACTGGCACACCACAGGGCTGTGTCCTCAGCCCCCTCCTCTACACCCTTTTCACCCCTGACTGCTGCCCCATCCACCCCAATGCCATCGTCAAATTTGCTGATGACACGACCATAGTAGGACTGATAACAAATAACGAGTCAGCCTACAGGGAGGAGATTCAGCATCTGACAGAATGGTGTTCAGACAATAACCTGGACTTAAACACCTTGAAGACCAAGGAAGTGATTGTGGATTTCCGGAAAACCAAACGCACAGAGCTCTCTGCCCTCTTCATGCATGGGGAGGAGGTAGAGAGGGTAGAGAGCTCTGTGCTTTGAATGGGTTCCTTGGGGTTCACATCTCGGCCAACCTCACCTGGACCTAACACATCTCTCATTAGGTGCTGAGACTGTACTTCCTCCGGACCTTCTGACCAACTTCTCAAGCTGCACAACACCCCCATTCATCTTGCTATATTTTTACTATTCTTAATTTCTTAATTTATTTTTTTATACTTCTTTATATTTGATGTTTATATTTGATATGTGCTAAAGACATTAGCATGCACTCCATTTGAAGTGGGTGCACAAACTCAACTGGATGTGAAGGGTGTATATAACACATTTTAAATACATTTGGGGTCTCTGGACTTCAAGGGACTTGGATTAAATCCAATGAGCTGTATGGATCCTTTTTTTAAAGAAAAGTTTTAAAACAAGTCCCCATCTACTTCAGTTGTTTAGGAGAATGCTGCATAACTGGTTTGCTGTCAAGCTCCAGAAATGTTTTGTGGACTATGAAACTTCATCTGACTTGGCTTGAAGGTGTATAGATCATGATTACATTTTCATTTTTGGGTGAACTTATCCTTTAAACTCCGCTACATTTAATAGGCAAATATTGTATTTTCACTCCATGACATTTACTTAACTGCTATAGATATAATTTTCATAAAAACAACTGTTTAGCCTTATAAAGAACAGCACTTGGTGTAGGTGTTTGATCTTCTTTTAAATGTCTATAAGCGCTGCAGCTCCACCAAAGTCAGCTCTCCCCTCTACTTTTAAATAAATAACTGAGTCCCTAAGAGTTGCATACAGCACTTTACATGCAATATGTAAAAAGCAAAGATTTGATGACAGAAAATAATGAATATATATGTGTATCAGAGCATTCTCTTTTTCTTCTCCAAAGTTTAACATAATTTAACCTTTTTTTGTTGTATCAATTTATTGTGTGAATTAATCAGTTTTGGATCCATTAATCAATGTATGGTAGAGAACCCATCAGGATGTGAGAGGAAGGCAGATCCTGACACCTTATGTCAGTGTTAGAACAAGTACAGAACACTTAATATTAAGTATTTTTTCCATACTGGATCAGAGTATTTATTCCACCACTGTTGTACACCTGACTTTACTTTTAATAACTACGTAGCACTGTCACCAACATGTGTTGTTGGTTACACACCATGTTGAAATATATTTTAAATTTTTCAAATATGACAATAACAGCAAAGTTACACTAATATCTAAATAGTGAATTATAACTGGTGAAGCAATCTGAGCTGCCATACTGTAAGTGACCTGAGGAACGTGTTGGCAGCATCTCCAAGCAAAATTAGCAGCTGTTGTATCCATTTGCAGTGAAAGGATGCCAGCTCCCTCTGAAGAGCATTGCCCAGTGATGGGCTAAAATCTATATTCCTGCAGCAATTGATAAATTATAGCATCAGTTAGAAATGCCTCTGGACACATCCGATATAGTTGAGGATTAACGTCACAATCTAATCAAAAACACTTAAATGAACAACACACCAGGTTTACATAAAAAAATGTTTTATTATGAATCAGGGGATGTCATGGCAAACTGATACACTAACTGGACACAATGTCCTAAAAAGTAAAAAAAAAACAAAAACTTATCTATAACTGTTTTTTATCAAACAGAAGACAAATTTACTTTCAATCTGGAAATAGTCTTCCCCTTTTAAGTCAAGGAGAATATGTCACTACAGTGCAAGAAAAATCACACAAGCAGTCTCTCAATAGCCATCTGGACAGACTGAATCTGCGGCTTGAGCTGAGACCCCTCCTTTATGGTGACTGAGGTAGCAATGACGGGGCGCGACACCCCACAGGCCCGGCCCAGGGCCTGCTTGGAGCGGACAAACACGTACGGGACGTTCTTGTCCTCGCAGAGCAGTGGCAGGTGGAGGATGATCTCCAGTGGTTCAGCATCAGCGGCCATCACGATGAACTCAGCGATGCCTCTGTTCAGGGTTTTAGTGGCTGGGGATGAAGCAGAGTCAGAAAATACATCAGTGACAGTTTAAAGCCAAAAATATTGTATCTATTAATGCATGTGACACAAACGAGCAGCAAATTCTCCAAGCAAAAGTTTGAGAAGCAGAACCAGCAAGTATTTTTGGATTCTTACTTTAAATGACTGAAAGAGAAACTATTTGACTTTTTAATCAGCTAATTTATTTAAGTAGTGCAGTTTTATAATCAACTTCATGATACTGATTTGTTAAAGACAAACAGTTAAGTTTAGCGAACTGCTGTGTTTACACATGTGTCCCGGAAAAGACACCACGTTTTTCGGACTTTTCAAACAGTACCAGCTTTTATTAGGATACATTGCAGTCCTAATATGTTCACTTCCTCACCTTCATTAGCCCCCTTCCTCAGCTGTTTGTAGTTAGAAGCTTGCTGCACCAGGTCCAGGATAGTTTTGGTCAGCGTGGCGTCGGCCAGTGGGTAGGCCTTTGGATTCACTTGAGCTTCAGTCTGATCATGGAACAAAATAAAGCCAAATTAACATCACGAAAGCAGTATGTGAAGCTTACAAACACGAGAATATTTTGAGTTAAACGTCTGTTCGCTATGCAGCCTAATTTCCTTAGCTTGCTAACAGTTAGCTTGTCGGTTAGCGTGTTAGTTCATTCAGAACTCACCATTTTGACTTGGTTATCCTCGTATTCCGGCCCTCTCGGCGAAATGCTTCACGGAGGACTATTTTCTTTCACCTGGGGTTGAAAAGGCAACAAAACGAGATATTTACTTGCTGGCAGTAATAGCTTTTGTAGTGTTAGGAACTCTCTAAGCTCTGTCGCATGCAGCAGGTCCAAACGTTCACCGCACGTGTGGGGTGACGCACATGCGCACTGGCGATATCAGCTCAAAACGACAGGAAGTGCTTTTTCCCTCTTTGCTTAGTTATCATGCTGCTGGTGGAGGAATGGATGCTTGATTTAACTGCTGTTAAGCATTTTCAAATGAGTAAATATTGAATTTAACAACACTCTGTACTTTTACATTTCTATACCTGTATGTTTTATATATCCTGTTTTGTTTTGTTTTACTGACCCATGCAGAGAATTCCAAGTAGAGTAAACTGCACAGTGCAAAAAGAAAAAAAAGTAAGAATGTTAAAATGAACAAATGCAAGTTTTAATAGTTAAATTAAAAAAAAAGTAAGAAATAGTATTTAAACATTTAAACAATTGAATAATTAAATTAATAACACTAATTAAACCACAGTTCTTACAGGTTTGTTATCAGTGCAGGATTTAATGGTGTAAATGTATTCATAATGTTATTTATGCAAAACAGAAAATAGTGGACATTTGCCTATGGTATGTGAAATTTAAGATTATTATAAAATGGATGATGAGTGCTTGTTTTATTTATTGTTTCTGACTACTTTATAACATAAACAGCAGGCTATGCATTCATCTCATTCATAACATAAAGCAAAGTATCAGTAATTAACATAGAAAAGGGTGTAATGCTGAGACATTAGCATTACACCCTTGTGCAAAATAAAAAAAATAACAGGATATATCATATTTTTGTGTGTGTGTGTAACTTTAATTAAGGGACATTTGTTTTTCATATTTATAATGGTACTTTAGTGGGACAATAGCCAAACCTGTTGCCATGAAATATGAAAGAGAAAACCTTTCATATAGGTGCTGAGGTCAGGAAAATAAACCACCTACTTTACAGTAAATAAAACGTATAGCTCTACTTTGTCAATATGCTGAAATAATAACTCATGATTAAGATGTTAGTGCTCAGTCTTCACTAGACAGTCTGCAGCTGGGTCACACGCTATTCATCTCCGTGGCAACAGAGGGCGCGCGCTCATTGGCTCAGCGCTACTTTTGCGAGTGAGGACCTCGCTGTGCATTCTGGGTAGGGCACTTTCACGACAGCCATATTGCTCCATCGTCCTGACCGAAGGAGAGAGGGGAGATGAAGGGGATTCGGGGAATCAGTCAGCTTTCGGTAAGGAGCCAGCAAACACGTCCTGTTTGGTTATGTATCGGGACATCGGTACAAATGTTACGGTACAAACATGAGCCGTCCGCTTCAGTCTTTGGGTGAGAGTCGGACGGTGTGGACTTTCAGGGTCAAGGTGTGATGAAGAGCAGACGAGGAAGCAGTCAGCTGAAGCTTGTCGTGACTGTGCTTAACCAGCACTAAAACCGCTGATAACGTTGCATACTGAACACCTCACAGGCTGGGTGTTATACATTTAAACTATTTTTAAACACAATCCGCTCAACTCGGGATCTTCAGAAGTGTTGAGGCAGCCAGCTAGCTAGCTTAGTAGATTCCGCATCTCCTCAACAACTAATGTTGTCGTAATGTGGCGGCTTGCTCATCTTACATTTCAATTAGAAGTTGATATGTCATAATGTTCTGCTTAATGTACATTATGAGTATTGTGACTGGCGTTATACCAACAAAGCCATTGTCCAAAAGCCCAACAGTGTTTGCTACTGTTGGTTATAAAAGTAACCAAATGTGGTGAATAAGACATGTTCCTTCTCAACAACCTGCATTTTACAGACAAACATATAATGACTTGTTCATTAGTTATGAATAAGCACGATTTCCTTTGTATTATGTTGAATTGAGAACGTAAGGATTTCAATGTACTTATTGAAATACTTATATAGATCTCAAATGAATCGCAAGAGATTTAGCTTGCTGTCAAAAGTCTGAAACTATTGAGCTTAAAAGACAAAATAAGGTCCATTTAATAGCTGTTCATGAGCTTTTGATCATATCACTAAATATTCATCAGCAGTTTCAGTTTGCTTTGTTTGCTATTTCCAGCACTTTTTTCTTGTGGAAGTGTGGAAAGTCTTGCTGATGAGGAAGATCATGTGTAAGTGCCTGAAGAGATACTAAATAGAGATTCAGGGGCAATCGGGAGAAAGTCATCTTATGTATGGTCTACTGCGAGAATTGGAAGATAATAATATAATATTTTAACCGCACCAAAGCAACACTACAGGGTGTCCAGCTACACAATACTTCAGGTATTTATTTAATACTATTTATATGGGGTAGCATGAACAAAATTAATAAGAGTAATAGTTTTCGTGAAAGTATGTCATATTTCTTCTCACACTGCCCTCGCATCAGCCAGCAAGCCAGCAACATGTTAGTTGTAATGTACCGCCTTCCAATGTTCTCTATCTTTCCAGACAAGGCTTTACGCGGCCCAAGCTGCCCGTAAGGTGGACTTCGGGGCCGCCGAACACGTTAAGTTTCAGCCGCAGGATGTGCAGGTCAGTGGATGTTCACTTGTCTCTCTCCTCCACAGAGACGCTTCTATGCGGCTACCAGAAAAGGCCAGTCCCTTGCCCAGCCTCTTGCTGGCCTCAAGCTCTCTCCAGGGGCTGCACACTCCTTCCAGGACGTCCATGTATGTTGGGGAGGGATGAGGATGGCTGTACTGGGCTTGTCTTGGTCCCGACAGTGTGGTTCTGGGTCTGAGAAAGACATGTTTTGATAGTGTTTTATGCCTTAGCTAATTGTCTCCTCTTATGAGTAATGAGATCATCTTAGATGACTCTTTCAAAGTGCAAATTAAGGCTTACTGGCTTGCATATTTCATCTACATGTTAAAATTAAAGTCATGAAACTAAAGGACATTTCTGTATGTATCCTAAGGTCACCAGGCTGCCCAGTGGACTGGTGATTGCCTCCCTGGAGAACTATTCCCCAGCTTCCAAGATCGGCGTGTTCATCAAGGCCGGCTGTCGTTATGAGACCCCTGACAACCAGGGGGTCACCCACCTCCTCCGCCTGGCCTCCAACCTGGTATGATACTGCATATTTGTTGTATTGTGAGTCTGGTGTGGTTTCAAACAACTGTTTGTTGGTTTCCTTTTCTTCCCCAGTTTTAAAATAGTACTGCACGATGTATCGTTTCAGCAATAAATATATGGCAGAAAAAAGATGCAATGTCTGTTTTTTCCAATATCTTGCAGCCCTTGTACTATTCATATAGCTATAAAGCACAATTGTGAGATTGTATTCAGTATATATTTTCAAGCATGACTGTTGCCACCTTATTCATCTTGTTGACTTGGCCTTTGTAACTTTTCAGACAACCAAAGGAGCTTCAGCCTTCAAGATATGCCGTGGTGTTGAGGCAGTTGGAGGCAGCCTGAGGTCAGTTACCTCAAAGAAATGTTACAAAAAAACGCTACACAGAAAATAACAATCTTTGTGGTCCTCAAAAGTATTAAAATTTGATAAATCAATTTAGCGAAAATTAAGGCCTTTTAAGAAGTAAAACTCATTCCTGAAAAAAGTTCTGTAACAATAATACAACTTCTCAGTAGATTGGGAACCACTGGATGAAACTACCTAATGGTAAATCAAGTTATTACAGCTACAACATAATAGAAGCAATATTAATAATCTAATGTTAATTATCTAATAATATATCAGTCACAGGGACAGTTTTCTACAGAACAAGTTTTACTTTCGATACTTTTAGCTGATAATACTGTACATTTACTTAAATAGGATTTTGAATGCAGGACTTTTACCTGTTGTTGAGTACTGTTACATTGTGTTCTTGCTACTTTGACTTGCGTAAAAGATATTAATACTTCTCCCACCACTGGGTATGTGTGAGGTAGTTCCTACATGTCATGACCCTCCAGAAGCTCACCAAAGTTTAATATATTTCATTTTCAGTTTTGTAAATTGTTTTGTTTATTGGTCAAATACTTATTTATAATGGTTACTTTTTAATAAACCTTGCATTGGGTTAGTCACTCAGTTCATTCTCTTGTGCTTTGTTCTCACCCCTCCTATTTGAATTATGTTGTATTGATATGGAGTTACCACCAACTAAGACTATCTGTTATGCTCAGTCTATAGTAAATGTAAGTTGAAGTGTGTTGCTGTTGTACCCGGTTAGAACTCAAAGTGGCAATGAGGTCTTAAAATGTGCAGAAAGTGTCTTAAAAGGTCTAAGAGGTATTAGATTTAACTTTGGTATTCCTGCGTATACCCTGTATACATGCCTTCCTTGATCTGCTTCTTACTTGGATATCTGTGTGTCTCTGCAGTGTGACTTCATCCAGAGAGAACATGGTCTACACTGTTGACTGCTTGAGAGATGACATGTGAGTTTTTCGAATAAAGTGCTGGGTTCCCACAGAACATTGTAATGCAAAAATAAAAATTCAAGAAATTTCTACTTCTCTACAGACTTAACTTTGATATTTAAGAAGGTGTGGGAACCCCGAATATCACTGTTGTGATTTAACCATGAACATGAACTTGGACAGTGATTAAAGATGTCTCACATTTATTGTAAAAGTATCAGTACTCTGTCCTTTTAGACTAGAAATTCAAGCTGTAAAACACGTTGCTTCTTCACAAAGTAGTGTTTTTATGTCACATGTGAATATTGGAGGGGTTCAGCCCTTCATGTCACTAACATTTTTTTTCTCCCCTATGTTACCTGTCTGCAGTGACACAGTGATGGAGTATTTGATCAACGTGACAACAGCTCAAGAGTTCCGGCCGTGGGAGGTGACAGACCTCACGCCCAGAGTGAAGGTGGACAAGGCCATGGCTGCAAACAGTGAACAAACAGGTGGGGTGCTATATCCTTTGCAACGCAGACACAGTATTGGGATGTTTTTTTAATACATGTGCTAGTTCGGCTCGACTAGGTTTGATTCAACACAGCTCAGCCCGATTATTGACAAGCTGCAACAAATAAAACTGCAATCCTAAACTTGTCCTCGCTTAAATTAACAGCAAAGATGATGAACTACAAGCGTCTAGTTTATGAAGTTGTTTGATATAGAATGGCATTAGACAGATGTTTCAAATCCAGTAATGCAGTTCATAATCATTCCTCTTTCTGTTTCCTCCAGCTGTGGTTGAAAATCTGCATTATGCTGCCTACAAGAATGCTCTCTCCAACTCCCTGTACTGTCCTGATCACATGGTTGGCAACATCGGGTCTGAACATGTACGTAATTTGCCAGTGTTTTTTTTTTTTATGTAAGACTTGGTATTAATAGATCTATTCAAAACGTCTTTCTAATGTTTGTATTTCTCTCCAGCTGCACCAGTTTGTCCAGAACAATTTCACAAGTGCAAGAATGGCTCTTGTTGGACTTGGTAAGAGTCATTAGACCTTTTAACCCTTTACTTTTACTTTAACATGATAACCCACCCTGATGTTTTCCTAAATGGCAAAATGATCTTTAAGTTTATGATGTCTTTTGTCCTCAGGTGTCAACCACACGGTGCTGAAGCAAGTTGGGGAGCAATTCCTCAACATTCGCAGTGGGGCAGGCTCCACCGGGGCCAAGGCTCAGTATCGTGGAGGTGAGCTGAACTGATATTTAAAAAAAAAAACACATCTAAATGTTGGCACTTGCAACACCCTCTCTGTCATCTGCTGCCTCTCTTCAGGTGAGATCCGTCTGGCCAACACCAACAGTTTGGTTCACTCGGCGGTGGTGAGCCAGTCAGCAGCAGCGGGCAGCAGCGAGGCTCTGGCCTTCAGTGTCCTACAACATATTCTAGGAGCTGGTCCGCTGGTCAAGAGGGGCTCATGCGCCACTAGCAAACTGATCCAGGGCTGTACCAAGGCAACTGCTGACCCATTTGACGTGAGTGGTTGTCATTTTGTCATATAAACTAGTAAAACAGCCCTTGACTGGCTCAACATGGGACTATGGAAGTGTGAAATCCTCTCTACTAATATGTGAAATCAAAATTGCAACATGCCTGTAAAATAAAATCCTATTTTCTTTTTTTTGAACAGGTCAGTGCTTTCAATGTAAACTACTCAGACTCCGGTCTGTTTGGAGTCTACACCATTTCCCAGGTTGCATCTGCTGGTGATGTGAGTGTCTCATAGTCATGACAAGAGTCTTCTCAATGAATTGGCTGCAGTCTTTTTTTTTTGTTTTTTGTTAAAATGAAACTAGAAAGGGAGACTTGAAGTTACCTTTGTTCTTCTGTCTCCAGGTGATTAAGGCTGCTGTTGCCCAGGTGAAGGCTGTTGCTGATGGTGCAGTCACAGCTGCTGACCTCACCCAAGCCAAGTAAGACATTAGGACAGATAGAGACACTACTTTTGAAACTATGCCGCCTCTTCCTTCCATGTTTTTACGTAGCTGACAATAAAAAACACCAAAATGGAGTTAATGGTAAAAAATTATGTGCATTAGATGCAGCCAGTCTTCCACTACTTTAAAGACATTTGGGATTATGACCTCTATAAAATCTGACTTCAAATTTGAGTTAGCATGAGACATGAGCCAATAAGCAGTTAAATAGTTTTTGGAACTGGCTTATTGGCTCCCGTGCTAAGCAATAACATGAGAAGATTGTTACCGCTCTCTTGTATTAAAATAAATACAGAAACTGTGAAACAGTTGCCCCTTTGTGCCTGTTGGTGGTGCCCTAAAGTCACATTCTTAAACTGCACTGGTTCCTTGTTAAACTGGCCGTGCGCTGTTAAAAAAATACAGACTTAAACAAGTTTAATTTTCCCCTTTGAGTTTGTGCCTTATGTGGCTTATGAAGTGCTTGTCTTTGTTTCTCTGCAGGGCCCAGCTGAAGGCACATATCCTGATGTCTCAGGAGACTTCAGAGGGTTTGCTGGAGGACATGGGGGCTCAGGCTCTGGCCAACGGTTCCTATGTCTCCACTGAGGAAATCTCCAAAAACATTGACAATGTCTCCTTGACCGACGTTGCCAATGTACGATATTTGGTTCCTGTCAGTGTTTGATTATTGTTAAAGGAGTCACCCCCCCGGAAATCGCAATTTCTCTCGTTAAATCATGCATATTGGTGTTGGACCTCTGTTGAAACTTGCTTGAAAAGCTGGAGTTTGAAAGTGGCTTATTTTTTTCGCTTTGGCTCTTTTTCCGAACAGGAATAGCGCACAATAGTGCGCGTTCTAAAGCACGAGATTTTGACTCTGCTCCTGTGGTGACATTACCACAGGAGGCTACTTGCATATTAAGCATCGGCTCACAGCTGTCCTCAGCCAGACTTTCTGAGCGAGCACACCGAATCTGCTTATTTCTCTGTCATTTTCACACCATACATCGTGACCACCAGCATTGAAACTCAGGTCTTGCATGTAAAACACGAGTGTGAAAAGTAAGAAGGAAAAAACAAAGAATTTACCATTCAGAGACGTGTAAACGTGTCTCTTCCACCGTCTCTGCCTCTTCACTCTCCCGTTCGGTTTCCGACTCCGGCTCGTACATAAATGCCTGAATTCCGTAAGGTCCGTCATTTAGTGTGTGCGCCATGACAGGGGGCTGTTTATGTTTTGGAGTCTGTGTGTGCATGCAGGCTCGCCCACCATTCCGGCTCTGTCCTTCCTGCGGCCAATCAACGGGCGCCTCATTACATATTAATACAATGCACATCCGGACCGGTCAAAACCTCGCGCATAATCTCGCGTGAGAAAGTCGCGGTATGAAAAAGGGTCAGAACAAGCTCTATGTTTGATTTAAAAAAAAATAAAAAATAATTCTAATAAGTTTTAAGAATTGATCCAAAGCGATCCAAGAGGGACTGGATATGTAAAAAACCAGGTGATGACTCCTTTAAGGCGTTAAAGATGGATGCAGCAAATGGAAGACTGAAACTGCCCAAATCAAAAATGAATAAGGACATAAATGACTCAGTAGCTTAATTGATATGCCATTAAATGCACAGAAAATTGTAGGTACATAGTCTATCTGCACTCTGATGTCGATAAACTAATATGGGAAAGGTTTACTTGTTGACACACATTTAATTGGCCCTTCATCTGCACAAGGAGGCAGAAATACACACATGTAAAAAGAAAACAGAAATAAATACGCTTGGGAAAATCAAAATTAGTTATGTGCAAAAGGACATTAATACATAAAAAAATAACAAATGGAACATTAACAAGAGTATGTACGATATGGCATCTGTGTATTGTTTTGCAGAGATATGTACGGACCATTAGCATGCTGACCAGCTGTCCCAAAGTTCCTAAGCTAGAGGTGTTAACAACTACACACCCTCAGTGCTTCAAGCTCCCAGTCCAGATCGCTAACTGCACTGCTAACTAGCTAAAAGCAGCTATTGTTTGCTGTTACTTAGTGATATGCTGCTCCCTTTGGTTTAGACAGGTGGCCAATTCTTACATGTTGCACCCTTTAATGCAAAGTTTAAAACAGTCATAAAAAAATCAAAAGAAATATCAATTTGCCACATTTATAATTGAATTAACATAAAAAATATATAAATGTATTTTAGTCATTTTATTTCTTCATCTTTAATTTTGGCAGTTTCGATCCTCCTTAGCATATAGAATTGACTTTAGTTGGAGAATGTAAAATGTGCTTCATTTATTGTGTTAAACAATTGTTTTTGTAGTTTGGCATTAACTTTCTTGCTTTTTATTTCCAGGCTGCCAAGAAATTTGTGTCCGGCAAGAAGACGATGGCATCAAGCGGAAACCTCATAAAAACACCCTTCGTGGATGAGATCTAAAGCCCTACTCGTCCCCTCATACTTCACCCTTATTATGGCGGCAAAGCAGAATTTGTTTCCTCTACATTTTGACAAAAAGGAAAAGGTCCTCATCACTTTTTGAGTCTCTGTTATTCTGAGAGATATAATGTCATAACACCACTGGGTATTTATAGGTGTTGTAACAGTATATTTTCCAGTGATCCTGCCCTGGCGCATCACAATGTCGTGCTTCATTCATCTGTCCACATTAACTGTATAGCTGATGTAAAATAATGAATAAATTCTATCTACCTTACACAGTTTTAAGTGTTTTGTTCAGGTGTGTCTTTAATGCTATAAAGTGTTTGAGTTTTAGCTTGACACTGGGAACAAAACAGTCCTAACTCAAGGTCTACTCACTAGCTTGTTCTTGAGCTTTCGACAGAAACAGTCTAAATAAGAGTGAAGTCAACCTGGAAAGTGCTCATGGAAAACTGACAATCTGCAATTTCAGTCTGCTCATGAAGACGGTGTAGTCCTAAAGCTAAATGGAGTTAAGATGTTTTCTTACAAGTACTTCGTTTTAACCCAAAGCATCATATTGTAAAATCCTCTCAGCAGCTCATTTAAAATGCACGGTGATGCAGAAGGAGCGTCGGCTATTGACGGATTTTCTCGCGAGAGTTTGCCACAACAGACATGGAGACGCGACCTGGCTGAATTTTTAGTTCCCGTCGCTGGGAGAGGACAGCATCGCCTAGCAGAAAACGCACTTGCTGCGAGCTCAGAAGCTTTTCAAAGCGGTTTAATAGAGTTGTTCCGTATGTGAATGTGGAGTTCTGTGCTCCAGAGCAGCGGCTCGGTGTGAGCAGGGGAGGCGTTTTCCTTCAGAGGAAAGAAAAAGCTTTCATAGGAGGACAGAGAGAGGGAGCAGACTCAGGAAATAAGTGGACTGCATGCATGAGTCCGTGTTCACTGCTCGAGGATTCACCATCGATTAAAAGCAAACGATTTCCCTACATTCTGCACTCGCTTTCCTCCAAGTGTCACCGGGATGAATTCGTGATCCACGAGCAGCCGGGCAGCGATCCTCTCCCCCCGGGCTGGATGAGCGCCAGCAGGTCGGTCCAGACTCGGGACGATTGCAAGGGAGTAATCTGAGCCTGCGGATCTCATCAAACACGATGTGCGGACAAACCGTGGATCAAACCGACCCCTTCATCACGATCACCGCGGGTTCCCGTAACGCAGAGCCGCTGGGGGTGACGGGACAAGAGGTGGAGGTGTAGTTGACTGACTCCTAAATGTCCCGCCTCCCTCCAGGTGACACCGAGGCACACGAACACTCGGACCTCCACCTGTGCCCACCGACATGGATAAACTCACCGTGATCTCAGGATGCCTCTTCCTCGCTGCGGACATCTTCGCCATCGCCAGCATCGCCAACCCGGACTGGATCAGCACTGGAGACTCAGCTGGTAGGTCGCGTTTGTACTTTTTGTTTATGGGGACTAATAAGAGATCAGGTCATTAAAAAACACCGTGAACATGAAACTTTTATGTAACATGATTTGAAAGTGGGCTCACACACCCCTGATAGATTTCTTTGCAGCTGAATATCAACAAACTTAAAGGTGCACTATGTTGTTTTGGGAGAGAATTTTTTCTTTTCATATGTCTTAAAGTGAACAAACGCTTTGTTTTTGTGAACGAGTGAACTGAATAAACAAACTCTCAATTACATTTAATATTATGACAAAATATGAAACACTCAAGTTAAAGTTAATTAAATCAGCCTTAGTTTTGATTGAACCAAAAAAGCAAAGGATTCTCTGTGTCCGTCTGTTATTCTCATATCTGGAGAAAGGTTCATCCGATCTACTTCACACTTGGTGGGTGTGTTGCTAAAGACTCAAGGAAGTGCAGTGTCGAATTTGGCGCAGTTTCGACACGTGACACCTTCAAAATTAAAGGTGAGCTACGAAGTTTTGAGGATAGAAATCTCAATCAGAAGAGAAATATTCATTCATTAACTGATTTTTTTAGTGCCAGAACAAAACAAATAAACATACTCTTGTTTCCATGACTGATTAAACAAACTGACCTTAAAGAACAACACAATTTCATACTGTTTTACTTTGTTTATATGTGGCAGACCCTGCCACCTTTCTAACTTTAAAGTGTTCTGGGGACCTTATTTTCCTCTGAAAACAGCTTGTAAATTGTAACTATAATAACTCTGAGTTTGAATTTCTTCTCCAAAACTACACATTGCACCTTTAAAGGTACCCCTTTAAAGAGTATTTGCGGCAATAAGACAAAAAAGGTCATTTCTGCAAGAATACAGACGGACTATTGTAGGAGCAGTATGCAAATCATTCTCCTCAAATCTTCAGTTGCCGCCTGATCTCAGCAAGACTCAAGCAAATGAAACCAAAAGTCCCGAGGCACAGACACGAAAATATTACAATGACCCGTGATGTGTCGGTCTGCTCAGTGGTATTTTATTGTAACATTTTCAAATGTCAGTATCCCTGCAATGTTATCTCCATTCATCCTTCAGCATGAAAAGGGGAGCGTGGCGCCCACAACATCAGTAAATATGTCTCATTACAGTGCCGCATACTCATGCAGCTCTTACCTTGAGTCATTTGCGTCTAGCCAAGAAACACTTTCTGCCAAAGTTTGAGCAGTTTTGTTGGAGTGCAGCAAATGATTGTTTTCCATTATGGATCCATCATTCTGACGGCTCATCGTTTGGTCTGATATTGTGGAAAAAATGCTCCCAGAGATCAAAGTGACGTCCTCAGATTTCTTCTCTTGTCTGAAAATCAGTCCAAAATATCCAAAGAAACTTCATTTACATCATAAATGACAAAGAAAAGAGATGAGGAGAGGGCTGCAGAGGTATGATAAACTCACTTCCTTTCTAACTCCACACCATTAGAGTCTTTCAGTTTCAGCCACAACTGACGCTGATCCGAGTGACATCATTGAGGACTCTCATCAGATATCAGGCGGCTTAACCACATATGCAAAAGTACTCCTAAGCGTCCTGTCAACACACTTTGATGTGTAAAATCTAACAAATCATAACGAAGGAAGACTCTTTCTTCTTTGATTGTTTAATATTTAGTCCCGGATATTTAATGTGATAGAAGGTTCTAAGGGGCCTTTAATGCACCATAACGGACAAATAATTGGGTCTGAAAAGATCCTGACCATCAGCTGATGATGATTTGATGAAGATCGTTGTTGATAATCGCTGTTATTCAGAATAAAATTAATTGGATTCATTATTGTTGTCATTAATTATCATATTACAGCAAATAATGATAATTTGTGGGAGGGCAAATTCCATAGATTGTAACAGTCAGTCCTATAATTTAGAGCCTTGAGTCCCGCAGATGTACAATCGGCCTCCCTGGTTATTGCAGAGTATGATATTCTGAGCTAGAAAAGCTAAACATTGACTAAACCTGATGCAACGGACAAACAAACCACTACAGTATATGCACAGCTGCCCAAGGCCTCCATCCTAATGCTACGGCGGAGGGGAGATAAGCACTTTAACAGGCGAGCTGAGTGCTTATTACAGGATTTCATTTGTTGTAAAAAAAAAATTAAAATAAAAAAAAATACTGACGGCGGCTGCAGGTTGAATACATAACAAGCCAGTTTCTCGTTTGCGTAATTAAATCAGCAACCACACACCGAATCAGTTATAGTACGAACAGACGGAAGCTCAGAGCAGCTCGCACTGAGGGCTGCACCTTCTCATTCCACGTAGTAAACGATAGTGTGAAATGATGATGGTACTTACTGTACTCAAAGCCTTTTGTTCCCGTTCAATTAGCTGAATAGTAATTACCTGGAAGCAGGAAGTGCTTTTTGGGAAATGAAGATGTGTGACTTTTAATTAGGCCTCCTGAGAGGAGAGTAATGCTTTCCACCTAGAGAATTAAAGCTCCTCTGGCTCAGCCGTGACGCGTCTCAGTTTGGCCGTGAGCGCTCTGCGTAAACCTGGAAGTCGGAAACATCAAGACGACAATTGTGTTTTATAATTTTCTCTCAAACTGTGCCTCTGCAGCTCTGATAAATGTCCTCTCTAGATTTAAAAAAAAAAAATACTCACAGGAAGGAAAAAAAAACAGAATAAACACAGAGATATTCCTCTTGACAATAATAATCCTAAACTCACTGTGGATATGCACTCTGATAACGATTACTTATCAGGATCGTTTGGAATCACTTTGTAGCTGCTGATGTTTTTATGAGCTGCTCAATCATTCCTCGAGCTTTGCCATCTTACCACATGTCTGTTAGCACTGTGTGTCTGTGTGTGTGTGTGTGTGTGTGTGTGTGTGTGTGTGTGTGTGTGTGTGTGTGTGTGTGTGTGTGTGTCTGAAACTGTGCACCAGTAGGATTACCGTACATGCACTCAGTGTGTGTGTTTGTGTGGCTAAGTGTTGTGCTGAGAGATTTGAAGCAGCAGGAGAGGGTCTGAGTGTATGGAGTGTTCACTAAGTACAGGTTAAGGTTGGCCACTTTTCAAACACGCACACACGCTAGTGTGCACGCCAGAGCCAAGGCAAACATCTGACGTCATGGCTGCTCGCTTGGAGGTAAACAAACAGAACCTCAATGCCATGAGCTGCAGGACTTTTTGGTGGGAATCCCCGCTCAGCAGCACCAGATACAATTGTGTAGCACGTCTTAGATTCAGTGTGTTATGTTTTTAGTTGATACTGCATCTTAAAAAAAATTAACTTTTTGTCATTTCTGATGGCCTTTTATGATATTCAATCCAATCCAATGGTACAGGTCAGGACGATGGGATCTTGCATATGACTTCCATGCAAGGAACCAGACTTTGTGTCCTGTGTGTGTTTAGAGTGTTTTTACTTATAGACTTAAGTCCTTTTTACCCTTATTTAAAGACATTATCTCCTGAATAATATGTCATGGCTCCATTTAACATCGACTTCTAGAAGCGAAGCCACTGTTCCACAGCAGCCACATTATTTATATAGTTTAGAATTGATTTGCTCACTTTCTGCACGTGCTACAGGCGTAAATACACAGTTGCAGCTCATTTGGGGTCAAGTGAAGGATGCTTTGTGTCTGTGCTCAAATATGACGACCTCTGGTTGCTCCTGACCTTCTCTGTCGTCGCTTTTAAGTGTCAGCCGATCTCACAGCATAGCTGTGGACTGCTGTTAGACACATTATCGGCTGCCATCAAATTTTCATACTTGTTTAGTTGTCTGACAACAGCAAACAGATGCTCAAAAAGAAATACGACCCCAGATCACAGATGTGCCAATTCACACGGGACTAATATTATCTCATGACCTCTGTGTCTGGTGAAATATGGTCGGTGATATGTGGTGGAATATTTACTGTACGGATTGCGAGCATGGCACATTATCATTGCATTAAGATCACAGATGTCATCCGCAATTATTACCATTTACTAAAAGTCCCCAGGTGATACTAGGCCCGTGCAAACAGGGCTGTGGTGAACTTATTGTTTTCAGACACCTAACAGTCAGGTTAGGTGTTGACAACAAAAACTACTTTGTTTATACCAGTCAACATAACTGCTCGGTTAGGTTAACAACCATTTTTGTTTTCACATGGAACTCGAACAGCAATAATGACAGAAATAGAAGATCATCCGCTGTCTGAGGTAACGAGTGATGAGACACCCGACGCGAGCTGACGAGGCGACAAGGCGCATCAGGCTCACTACGCTCTTTGTGGTGCAGAATGTAAGGCGCCACCCCAGTGCTATAAAACACGTTTTTAGGGAGTCCCCTCATGACATTCGATTCCTCATGCTCAGAGGCAAGCAGATCAGACTCTGGATGATTTTGTAACTACCGTCTAACTGAGTTTAGAGCTTATTGATCCTCGGAAAGTGCTCAGAAATATGTTGAGTAAATGTCCAGATTTTGGAGATAGGGCAGACCTCTAGTCTCTATTGAAGAAAAAAAACACGCTCTATTTTCTAGAGCTTCGGTGTTTTATTTGTTTTGTGAGGCCACGGTATGAATGTCAGGACTTTGTTGGTCTGTGGTATCAGGGACATCTTATTTATAACATTACTGATTAATCTGTAAATCCTATTTAAACTATTACTATTGCACCAGCTATAGGCGTTGTCAAAGGCAACTGCCTGTCTCTTATAGAAGTCTCGGGCAGATTCCTTTCACTGACATTACAGGAAACTTTATTACCCATACTGTGGTTCATTCCCTAAACGATACAGAAGTAACGCCCCCAGTAGTTTGTGGCTCCTCAAATGTGTAGAATAAAATGTATTTAAGTTCATTGTATATCATATGAACCACATCTTTATGCCCAACAAAGACCACTGTTCATAATGGCACAAAGCAACAGCACTTTCTTGTGGGACGCGGGTATTTCTTTTGGTACGGAGTCCAGTGTGCACGGAAGTGAATGCACTATTTACATTGTCGCCCACCCTGCGGCGTGAGAGGATGTGTTGAGAGGGAACAGGATGTCCTGTGTATAAGGGGGATAGGTCAGTCTGCAGGAGGATGTGGTCTAGGCCTGACGTTCCCTTCAGCCTGGTCGTGGTATCATCACCCAGCGCTGCATTCAAGATCAGGAACTGAAGGAATTTAAACCAGTGATAAATATTTAAAGGGCGGATTTCATTTTTGTGGTGTGGTGAACGCAGGAGCGTTATGTGGCATGAAGGAGATCTGCTGTCTGTTTGGTTGTGTTTTGTTCCGCGTTCTTCTAAGATCCATGTTTTTTTTTGTGCATCTTTGACTCAGTATAACAGTTTAAAAACCATTAAATGCAAAAGTGAGTGGTCCTAATGGCCCCAAGTGCCATGTGTTTGTACAAAAGCGGCTTATTATATAATTTTTTTTCCTAATTTACAAGATGCTTCAGTGCCTCCCTGTGTTTCTCCTGCGCTCTTTGTGATATCGGTAACTTGTAATTCTGGCCATCGGGACAATTATGTTAATTCGTCAGTCGCTGGGTTTGAATTGCCCCGAATAAATCCATAAATCCATAAAATGTGAAAAAGCCTTCTTCTGTGTGTGCTTTGCAGCTTGCGCGCTGAAGATAATAAGTAAGAAAAAAGGGAGGGAAACAAAAGAATAAATGAAGGTGTGGGAGGATTTAATTTAGCATTAATGTGCTCTGTGTTGTGTGGAGGCTTCTGTGTGTGTGTGTGTGTGTGTGTGTGTGTGTGTGTGTGTGTGTGTGTGTGTGTGTGTGTGCGTAGACTGGATGCACAGTTGAACTGATGCAGTCTCTCTTCTTTCGGGGGGCTCCGAATGTGTGATATGAAGAAGCCCCCGGTACCTGACATCAGAGCGCCCAGCAGGTTTGTGAGACGGGAGGGCCGTCAGATGATTTGCCATCTGATGTGAGGTCATTGATCTCCTCGTTTCTGTCTGGGCTGTTAATCTTGCCGTTTCTTTCTGTGGCGCTTTGGTGGTCCCTGCCAGGAACCTCAACTTGTTTGATGTCGTACACGAATCGCTGGGGCTGGTTGCCGCCGCTGGCACGCCGCCCATCACAGCGTTTCCATACCAACAGGTTCCTCTTCCCATGTGGGCAATCAGAGGGACTCCTGGGAGTTCATCATGTCTTACAGCCACACAGGAACATATGATGTCAGTGTAATGGTGCATGTACATGTGGGGCGCTGTTATTGTTATAAACCGCCGCGCCTTTTATCCCTCTCTGTCTCCGCACAGGCTCTCTGACTGTTGGCCTGGTGCAGCAGTGTCAGACCATCCATGGCCGGGACCGCATCTGCATCCCCCCGCAGCTGCCCCCGGAATGGATCACCACGCTCTTCTTCATCATCCTGGGCATCATCTCCCTCACCGTCACCTGCGGCCTACTGGTGATGTCCCGCTGGCGCCGAGAGGCCGCCCGGTACGCCCGTTGGATCGCCTTCACGGGGAGTAGGTGTTCACCGTGATCTCTCATCGTCTTCCATCCATCGCGTTGAAAGTTGAAGTTGCAAACTTTTTTTTTCAGCGGTTAAGCACCACATCAGAGTCAGAGATGAACCTCAGCTGGCCCATTATAGTTATAAAATCACCGCAAAAGGGATTCGACATGACAATCTCATGAGGAATAAATGGAGCTTACCTTGAATTCAGCGGTTCCTTTCATGAAAAAGCTTTTAGTCTGGTAATTATGAACATCTTGACAAAGTGACTGCAGAGGAGCTCTAATTGATGTGCCGGTTTCTATTTTAATCGAAACAGAGACAGAGTTTGTCTATTAGGGATGACCAGAGCAGGGGCTGTGCGTCACTCGGCTCTGGGTACAGAAAAATATGAAGCAGACTAGACCCTCAATACTGTGGACAGTGTTTTAAGCTTACAGATATGGGACAGAGACCTATAGTCAGGGCAGAATCACTCAAGTATCCTTTTATTGGCACTGACAAGTAGCCCTAACTTTTAGCTCACAATTTCAGCTTTTACCCTCATCTGTCTTTTAGCTCACGGGGCTAGCACTTCAAAGTGAAACTCTTGCCAAAAAGCAACCGAGGCTTTATTTGTGATTGAATATGAGTCAAACTTTCGTGTAAAAGCATAAGTACGAGGAAAGAGGCACTTTTAAGATTTACCGTAGTTTCGTTTTCGGGCAAGCTAATTTTCAATGGAGTGCAGGGGCACTCTGACGCTAGCATCAAAATCGCTATTTTTAGAACACTAAGAAGGCTCGACACAACATGAAAATTTGCTCGTAGTATCACCAGGGTCTCTTTACACATGAGCACGAGCATTGAGAACATTGTTTGTGTACACAGAGTTTACTAACGTTTTTGGACAACTCGCGTTAGCAGTAGCATCTCCGGCGCGCCGCCGTCAAGTGTCGATCCCAGAGTGCGACCTAACAGACAGGAGAGTATGGTAGACTGCTCCTAAAACCTTCTTTTTAGTAAACTCTAGCCAGGCTATCTGTTCCATTTATAAATCACTTTGAGCTGTTTCCCTTTTCTGCAGCCGACTTGATACTTTTTAAGTAAATTTAAATCATAATGTATGTTTTGTCAAATTTGTTTAGCTACTTCACAATCACATCTGAGGTCTTCTTTTCTTTGCCTCCATCACAGTGGTCCTCTTCTGCATGGCCGCCCTCATCTTCCCAATCGGCTTCTACATCAACGAGGTCGGGGGACAGCCATATAAGCTCCCCAACAACACTGTGGTGGGCTCCTCCTACGTACTGTTTGTTCTCTCCATATTCTTCACCATAGTGGGACTGCTGTTTGCTGGGAAGGTATGTTTGCCTGGCTGACGCACCCTGCTCCTCTTATTGCATCTTTGGAGAGGCGCCTTACTCAGAGGAATGTTTTAGTAGACTTGACCCATCCAGGGCAGCGCTGGAAGTATCACAGGAGGAGAACAAAAAAAAAATGGATGAAGCGTTCCGATGCCCCGGGAATCATCGCGCTCTACCCTGTCCGTCTGGTTGTTCAGTAGACAGATGCGCAGATTGCCCCGAAACACCCCTCATCGCCGTCTGTCCTGAACGATGAATGTGAAGCGATAAACGGACAGGCGAATGTGTAAAAAGGAAATGATGGAAATGGATAAAAACATCAGGATTTCAAGGGAGCCTGGCGGTACATCCGTCAGATAACCTTGCTCTTCTCAGCCCATCCACCAAGACGCCAAGATAGACTGATGTCAGGCCTGTATCTGGGCAAAGCACCAAATATCGGCCGGTCGCCTCCGACAGGGTGGAGGTTCTTCCCCGACCACAGCTACATGGTAAAAAAAAATCTGTAATATATACAATGACGTTTCACTTTCTTGGCACATTTTATTTATTTGTTGAATGGTTCAGTTCTGTTTTTTGTAAAGGTGTTTTGTATTTGAAAGGCCTAATGTGTCCCCAAGTTTCCCTGGCCATTAATATATGCGGTGGATCACTTTGCCTTAATGAGCTGTTAACCTTAAAAACAACGATAACATCGCTGTGTTTCATGGGAGCACTGCTAAAACTCTAGTTACATGAAACGATTTAGCATAAAAATGTAAAAACTAGAATGTAAATCGGGGGAAAACGCGTGAAACTCTTCTCTGAATCGTTACGGGGAGTGTAAAGTTGTATCTGCGGATGTGTTTCAGGACGAACGCTTTTATATCTCTAGTGATGTAGTGAATGTATTATCTGCCCTTTTTGAGCATTTCCTGTTGGTTCAACACTGTATCAAGACAAGAATGAATCCGTGACTAGTTTGTTTTATATATTTGTAATGCAGGTTGTGCTATTTCCTAGAAGCACTGTGATGTTCTTGAATGAGCATGGAGGATCCCATCACATTAAAAAACGACTCACTGGAACACTGATTGTCTCATCGACTTGTTTTATCAATTTCTTTTACAGGACCGTTTTTTTTTTTAATTAGTTAAGAAGCTCAAGCTGCGTTCGTCACACAAATAAAGGGCAGTTAATTCTTCACTTAAAGTGGCTGTATGTTGGAAAACCATCCATGCATCCATCCATCCATCCATCCATCCATCCATCCATCCATTCATGCATCCATCCATTTTCTTCCACTTATCCAGGGTTGGGTTTTGATGGCAGCAGGCTTAGAAGGTATTTCAGACATCTTTCTCCCCAGCAATGCTTTCCAGATGAGCTGTATATAATCCAGCCAGTGAGTTCTGGGTCTGCCCCTGGTTCACCTCCCACAGACATCTAAAAGCTTTTATTTTTAAAGGTGCTATTCACCTAAAAATGAAGTTAAAGTCATTATCTACTCACCTGCACTCAGATGGAAAGTCAGTTTTGTAGTCTGCAAAAACTGGTCTGGAGCTTCACAGCAAAACAGCGTTGGAGCATTCTCCCAAAAACCTGAAGTAGATGGGAACTTGTGCTAGAACGTGAAAAAGACCAACCCACACAATATGGCTCCAATCAGCTCATGTGTCGTAATCCACGTCTCCAGAAGCCCCAGGATTTCAAATTGATTTTAAAAGATTTCATTTACACCCTTGGGGTGCGGTCGAGCTTATGCGTGTCCACTCCAGACAGGGTGCGCGCTAACGTTTTAGCTTTAGGCTTGAAAAAGAGTGTAAATGACATGTTTTGAAAAAACAATTTGGGACAAGCGTTCTTTTGTTTTTCTATGTTTTGTTTGGTTGTTGCCTCGAAATGTTTTGTGGACCATGAAACTTCACCAGACTTTCTATCGCCATGGGGTGAATATATAATGACTGAATTTAAATGTTTTGGTGATCTGTTCCTTTAATTAAACTGACAGATGATGTGGTTTTTTTCTCTGGGTTGAAGAAATTCTTAAGACTTCTCGGTCTCATCAAACGTTTCTACAAGTCATTTAATAACGTCAAACATCTCAAGGCGAGGGCTAAAAAAGAAACAAGGCTTTAAAACACAAACTCTGTTGTCCAAAATGAATCTTTCTTTTGTCTTTAATGTTTATCTGCAGTGATTCAGAGCTTGTTTGGAGGCAAATCTCACACCCACTTTTCGTCCTTTGTCTTTATGGATGCACAGGATGTTTAGGTTGCCATAGGAACGTTTCAGAAAAGTACGTGACGACTTGTGTTTGTGTTTTTGTGAGATGATCCAGTCAGCTGTGGATGACAGCAGCAGAATACCCGTCGTGTGTTAAAGGTCAGGCCCACCTGTGCCCGCGACTGCTGCCAAAAGTCAAGTCTACAGACTGCCTTTGACCTTTGAGCAAACCTCTCTGTCACAATTGCTGCTATTTTAAGTCCCGGAAATATTTTCAACCATGTGTATCTACTCCGTCCTTTTTTTGGACAACGTTGTCGTCTTCATGACAACAAACTAAATAGGAGGAAAGAGAAGCTTTTGGTTCTGGAGAGACAAAGTGATGAATAGCTTCTGTCTCTCTCTCTCGGCAAAGTTTAAGTTGGCAACAATGAAATAAGCGAGAAAGAAATAGATTTGACACTCATTAAAACACTTAAATATAGCCTCTTTGAGAGATTTTTATAAAAAAACAAAAAAATAATTAACAAATAGGATTATTTTGAGACATCAATTCAGATTAATATAAAAGCAATCTGTTCCAGAAATAGTGTTTTTATGTGACAGATGCATATGAGAGAGAATACCTAATCACTCTTAATGGAAGTGAGCATGTCAGATTCACACATTATGAGGAAGAATTGCACAATTAATTGAAATATTCTTGAAACTACGATACGGCAAAGCGCAAAATCTATAATATATTATAATAAAGTACTGTAGAGCTGCAGAGCCCGACAAATCTTGTTCTCCATATCTAGAAAAAAGAATTGTCACACCATTATAATTTTAATAGTTTTATTTTCACTGAAATGAAAAAAAATGATGATTAACACTAATTTTGAATCATATCACAGAGAATAATCTGCCAGAGTCATCACTGTATGAATGTTATTTTACAATATCGTGCAACCATAATTAGGAACAAGACTAAAGCTCATAAATGAAATGGAATCAGTCGTTCAAGTGTGATTGGTAAGTTCATATCAACATGACAAATACATTTTATGATTAAAGATATAAAGTCACTGGTTTCCAAGAAGAAACACCGTATGATACTGGACAGTTAGGACTTGGAGATTTAAGAGGTGATCTTACCACCCAATTCTCCAGCTGAACTCAAAATACAGACAACAAGTGGCTGCAATAGTGTGAGATTTTTAAAGGCTGCAGTGACATGGACAAATCCATTTTTTCAATGGAACAATTCGAACGCTGTGAAGACTGGAAAACAACCAACAAACACAGCTTACATCGAAATAATCAGCATGATTAAAAAAATAGACAACATCGATATTAATTCTTTCGATATTCAAAATGAAACAATAGATTTAAAGTAACATGAAATTATCTTAATTTGTAAGCCTGTCAGTTTAGTTTGGCAGTGTGACATAAGTACTGAGTGCACCTGATCATGAGAAGCCACCTCAATTCTCACCACAAGAGGGCGCACTTGGTCAATTTTAACTCAGAGTAGCCCGCTGCTTCACTTACTGTAAATCACCATCTCCAATCTGAAGCAGTTTTAAGGACATTAAACCTATACAACACTCAGTCCAAAACATCTTCACTTCAACTTCTTTTGCTAAAGCCTTTTGTACCATCCAGATACCGTTACCTTGGCAGAACCAAATGACTGCATCACTTACAGGTCAGCTCAGTTCAGCTCAATTTGGTTCAGTTCCCGTCCTGATTGTGTTGGATCCACTGTGGGGGTTTGTGCGAGGTCATGGTGGGACTGCTGAGCTGCAGCTTGGCCATTCGAGCAGCCAGAAGCATCAGTATGCCAGTGAGGACCTCCAGGCCGTAGGAGAGCCAGGCCAGACCCAGAGACCAGCCGAAAGAGGTGCGAACGTAGGCCAGACCCTCCGGCCCCACCAGCCTCTCTGTCTCAGCCAGGGCCTGGTATGAGTAGATGATGTAGAGGCTGACGCCACACAGGGTCAGCAGACCTAGAGGCAGATGAATCACACACAAACACAGAAAGAAGTAGACATTAAAGGGCCAGTCTAGCTGAGAAACAAAAAGGGATAAAATGTCCCTTTAGGAGAACCCGATATTGAATCAAATGAAAACATTGCAGTAATGTAACTTTATTTACTCATTATTTTGCCAGGTCTTCATGCGGTAGAAATCTTCACCTAAGTGGAGCTGAGATCAAGTCCCTCTATTCACTGAGAAACATGTTATTTATAGTTTTGGTTTTAAGCCACGAACACTCGAGACTTCTCAAGGCAAAGCACAAGCTATTATAAAGCGGAAATTTGCACCAGTCAGAGCTCCTTGCTGGGAGCTCATCAATAAAACCCAACAATAACATCAAGCCATTAGCCACCCAAAATCTCATATTGTGAGAGACAGGAAACGTGCTGACGCATGTGTTGCCTGCTCACAAAACATCCCAGTCTTTAGAGACTAGAATGAGACACACACAACCTCACACAGTCCCCACAACAGTGTTGCTATTGGAAACCATTATGATTTTGATGGCTTGCTACTGGTTTTAAGGGGATGCAAGTGGAGCTCAGAAGCGACCCACTGTGGGACTAATAATCCTTTTATTACAATTAGACCCTGAGGTACTACAAGCTCGCCGAATGATGAGGAAACTGTATCCGATTCTCATGCAGTTCCCTGCAAAGAGCTGACAAGCAGAGAAACACAAGCACAGAGACCGGAAAGTACTACAACTGCTGTCAGAGACAAAAAAACACTCCAGTATCGCAGCACTTCATGAAATAGCGGTGAAATCCGATTTTTTTTTTCACCGTGGGTTAAGAATGGAAAGGTTTGTATCCATGTACATGAATTGCAGAGAATAAACTACATCAGTATCATAAACTGATTTTTTTATTAACATATTACCAAAAACATGATCTCCCCTTCCTAATCTGTGAATTATACAGATTCAATTTTGTGGCTGTTCGACTAACTGAAAATATCTTTTTCTAACCCTGCCTGAACCTAACCCTGGACTACATGTGAACCCTAGATTCTGATGTGACGTTAGCAGACTTTGTAAACCTGCCATCCACCCAAAACAGCCCCTTTTTAGCAAAAATATAAAAAATCAACCAAATAGGCAAGGCGTCAGCTTGTACTGCAAAATCATGGGATGGAGATAAAGTTCAGGGTCTCAATCTGTTGGTCAGTCCACCATTCTGGTCCAGGCAAAAATATCTCAACAGTTACTGGACAGATTTCTTTGACATCTTGACAGGATGTTACGAAGGTCACCCTTAGAAACTATTTTAAAAAGGGGAGGCACAAAAAAATACTTGGCAGGTGATTGGACGAACCATCTGTCCGCCACAGGCTAACTCTTCTTTCAGTTAAATCTCCTGTTCTGATATAACAAATGCTATCGTAGCATCTACACCGTCAGTGTTTTCAGCAATGGATTTTAAGTTAAATGCCTGAAATGAGGTCCGTGGTTAACACAAGCTTCAAAGATTTTAACGTTTTATATGTAAAGTGTTTACAGGTCTCAAAATGGGGGTTGTAAACAAGTTGCTATATGGGACTATAGAGGGACATTCAAGGTGATCATGCAAACAAGCAGACTCATCGACTCAGTAATCCGTCTTTACAGGCAGACTTAGGTTGCAAACTATGCTAACTCTAACTTTAAAACTTGTCGATTGATCAATTTATAGTAAAGTGCGTATGGTATAGTGTATAGTGTACTAAGGTGATAAGTGTTAGTGATGTTGATAATCCAAAATCCTGTTAAAAAAATCATGTTTTTGTGGAGGTAACCAGGATGAAAAAATACGTCATCCCTGCAGCACTCTATGCATCCAAAACTAATAACATCCCCATGTAATTTGCATTCAAGGTAAACACCACAGAACAACATATGAAAGTTAGCATGCTGACATTAGCTTGCTGACATTAGCCTGCTAAAATTTGTATTTAGCTAGAGTCTCCACTCTTGCTCTTGTTCACTACAATTTATAGACCTTACCACCACTACTCCATAAGCTACAACTAACAACAATTCACACTTCATGTAACAATTCAACTGTCTGCTTTTCCTTCTCCTGTTGACGGTAGATTTTCAGGCACTTTAATGGAAACAGCAGCAATAATAAGAGTGATGTTAGAGCTAAGTTAAACAATATAAATGACACCACCATGTACTACTTATTTTAAGTTTTAAGTGTGGATTGACATTGAACATTTAAGCACTTTGTGAATGTTGTAATTTCCGAGGCAGCCTTGAATGACACTGAAAATTAAGTAGGCGGGAAGAAATGGAATGGTCCTGCAGGGAGCCCAGGAAAATACTCTCTGTTAATACTTTGTTCAGACTGAATTCAACACGAATTATTCGCACAACTAGATTCCATACAAAGTCGGTGATAAAAACCCAGTTAGATGAGATATTGTGTCTTATTCGATCCAGACAAACCCAAGTGAAATTCACAAACATTTTTGACCCAAGCAAAACTTTTTTGCCGACACCCAGAGTTGTAAATGAACACATCTACTCATACCAGGACAGGACAAATGAGGGAAGTGAGCGAGAAGGTCAGGCTAGCTGGTAAGTTTTGGAAATATGTCAGCACAGCACAGCTATGATTGATCTGAATTACATTCAGGAGCAAAGCATTTTTAAAAGGTCTTTACTCGTGGTCTGATGGACAGTCCTGACGAAGCATGAATTCAGGCTTTTTACAAGGTAGCGTTATGATTTTGTTATTTCACCGTCCTTTTGATCCATTTATTGCAGTCAGATCGCAGAGAAATCTCTTTGTTTTAGGTTCATATCGACGTGCGGTCATTGTTTTTGCACCATAAGAGTGGATGTGATAAAAAATGAGTAAAGCCACGATCAAGTACACAGCACGAATATTTTCATCGCTTTTGGTCTGAATGTGGCATCAGGGTCTTGGTAATGCTTGGTGAGGAAATAATGTAGTCGCATCGGTTTATACATTTATGTTGGGCTGTTGTTAACACAACACATGCGCTAGAATGTAACCGAATCAAACAGAAATATAATTTTAAGATCAGCAGAAGGTCAAACGGCAAAAAATTGGGTTATCAACAAAGAGACCAAAAAGAAAAAAAATGCCTTTCTTTGCCAGAATCGGACTGTCAACAAGTTCACAAGCAGCTGAAATCTAATCTAAGCCACTCCACACATTACCATGTGCTGCTTATTAAAGGGAGACTATAAAGAGTCTTTTTAAGAAAGTGTTTATCCATCACAAGGTCTTCTTTATGGAGGTCATAAGGCGTCGTCGGACCGGTGCCAAAGACATCCAGAGGGAAGAGTACTGCCAGACACCACAGCACTATCTCTAACTGCACATAAATAATCTGATTACTGTAAACAGCTTTAACGTAGTTAACGGTAATATAACTCTCCCAATAACCCAAATTTAGATGATTTGTGAGCTCATTATAAAGGTGTCAGGTGTGTGGTAGCAGGAATATAGCGGCATGTAAGGTTTGGCTGAGACATGAACACCATTTTTCTATGTTCGCTCAAAAAACATGTCTGTAACTACCAGCTGTGGTTCTCCTGTTTTTTGTTTTTAATTTCAAATGCACAGCTTTCTATCCAGTTTACTCTGTCACCCGTGTGACATTTAAAGAGATTAGATTTGAAACACACAGCCGAAAGAAAGAAGACTCCAGTGTGTGACTGGCAAGTTTAATTTGACTTTCCAATTATTAATCTACTTATTCTATTTTAGATCAGATAACCAGGTTAAAGTGATAGTTTGGGTCTTTTGATGTGGGATTGTATGAGGTACTTATCCCTACAGTAGATGACTGTCAGCAAGAAGCACCTACAGAGAAACAGAGCATTACACTGCTAAACAGCACAGACACCTTAAAATATATAAGATCAACTTTTTATGCTATGTTTTGAAAATAATTTGGTGCTTTTACCCAAACAAGCTGATCTGCAGATTAACAGTGCGGGGCCGACACAGCTGTGCTTGTGCATAGGAATACGGACCTTGTATGGTTGAGGGAATGTAGTATCAAAGGAAAGGGCTGTCTGACGTACATGAGAGATCTATTGCATGTCTGTCCATCCTGGGAGAGGGATCCCTCCTCTGTGGCTCTTCCTGAGATTTCTTCAATCTTCTTTTTTTCCCTTGTTAAAAGGCATTTTTAATCCTCAACATGGAAAGTTTTTCCCAACTTGAAGGACAGAGGATGTCCTTTGTATGGACCTTGAGTCTGAAAATAAAGCTTATCTATCTATCTATCTATCTATCTATCTATCTATCTATCTATCTATCTATCTATCTATCTATCTATCTATCTATCTATCTATCTATCCTTTACTGTTAAGATTGTAAAGCAATGTGGTGTGATTCTAGGCTATATAAATTAAATTGATTTGAAGGCAATGTAAAATGTAAAAATATAGCATACATTTTAACAGATGTATGTCTTTTAGGTGTGCCCTCTTTTGGGTGGAGGAGTGAGAGGGAGCTGGGACATCATCAGCCTGGCCTTCTGATAGGGCTATACTATCGAACCATTGCACATTGCAGTACATAGTAGTATTACGAGACTCAGAGACCGACAAAAGAAAATAGTACAGAGGTGATTAACAGTGGTTCCCGTCTGGTCTCTGACCTTGGTAAATGATAAAGACCCGGCAGGTTCAGGCGTGGTCAGGAGATGCATAAAGCTTGAGTGGAGTGAGACAGAGGTGGGGCGTCATCAGCCTGCTGCTGGCGTGGTCTGCACCCACCTCCTGAGCTATACCCGGAGAATCACCTTTTGTAGTACAAAGTGGTATTACGAGGCATGACTGGCTGGTTAGCATGCTAACGTCAGTACATATAACTGGAACGCAACACAAAAATGTCTTTGAGAAAAGGTCAAAACATTCTGCAGATTTCGTTATTTCTTAAAGTTTAAAGATCAAGATTTGTGTAACTGCACTGTCTGCCAAGGAGTCACAAAGTAGTGACTAAGGCGAGTCAAATTAGCAGGGAAATCCATTTACAGCATTTTGGCACCAGTGTAGTGATGTAATACAATTTATTCCCAGATCAATATTTAGTTCCAGCCCTAATATGAACACATCACGCCATTGTGATTATAATATACATTATTAAAAATGTAGTTTTACCAAACTAAATATAATAAATAAACATTATTTTTTATCAATTAATGTGTAATTTGGCCTTATTGCGACATGCATCAATAGAAAATATTGTGATAATTATTTCAACCACATCATTAACTACTGTTACTTTTACACACAACTTCTCAAAAACATACATCATATACCTTATCTGTTTAGTTGTACCTATTATTATATCATTAATGTATTATATTATCATACACTTTTCATATATTTCATATCTCGCATTTTAAATCTCTTTCTTGCCCACACGACCCACCAACCTGTTATCCCAGTGGGAACAGTTTTCAGGAGGCCTTAACAAGAGTTATCATCAAAAGTCTCGCACTAACAGTATGAAATTAAAGACGTTATGAACGGAAATTTGGGAGGCAGTCGTTTCCAAGACAATTTTACTTCACTGTTGTGCCTCCCCACGGACCAATAAGAGCTCTCATCTAGACGGTCCCACAGTCCACGACGGAGCTCGTCTGATGTAACAAAGGCAAGAACGTCTATGAACACAGACACCAAAACACTAAGCACACCTGCCCTGTCATGCATACCAAACCAATATGGCCAATTCAAACAGCCTCTCAGTTCTGGGCGGAACTAAACGTCAGTCCCTTTGGCCCCAAGAGGTCGATATCTATAACTGAGGTCAGTTCCAGCTCTGCGCATAAAGTGCTGCCGTCTGCTCAGCTGAACCACATGGCCCCGCTTTACTGCCACACTCCAGCTGTACAGATTACACCGAAACCCTCCGATGCTTTCAAGTGTTTTCGCTTTCTTCTGTAATAGCAATGGTGAATTAAAGAATGGAGATAGTGATTGCCAGAATTTTCTCAATCTAAACCAAAGAAAAGAAAAAGCATAATCATCTGTATGTGCTCTTTAATCTTATTTTTGATGATTCTGCGTCTGTGTTTTCCATCAGAACAACCAAAACACTGAATGAAAAATGACTTGCATCATTTGTAAGTCATTTTTCTTTTTTTTCAAGATGCTGATGATAAAATGTAACCACTTAAATGTGCGATACGTAAGATTTTAGTTGAAAACAACTGGAAACATACTAAAATGATCACCAGAATGTAGAGAAATAACAGTTTTGACATTATCACATCTGTGTATTGTGTTGCAGAGATGTCTACTCAAGTTAACATGCTAACCAGCTAGCCCCGGGCTGCCCCACACAAAGCTCCTGTGTTGCAGGTATCTACACACATCAATGCTGTGCTCTTAGCACCCAGTCTGGACCGCCAGATGCACGGCTAACTGACCTAATAAGCTGATGGCAGCTACAGATAGCATGTGCTTGTGATATTGTTTTGAGTATGAATTGGACAGGTGGCCATTTCGTACACATTTCTCCTTTAACTCAGTTGTGATCACATTACAACACAGCTGTTGTGGTTAGTGAACGTGAACTTGCTACTACCAGGGCCGTTGATCACTGACAAGACACAGATCCCGTGTGAGACCACCGTCGTTATACTGTTGGCTCACAAACCTTGTTAGAAGCTGGAACCAACTGTCAGAATTCTTTCACAGAGATAAACAAAACAATCAGTTTTGACCCTACAAACATTCTAAAATTATTGATTCATACTCATAAGAATGTTTTTAAGGAAAATAAATAATGTTTCTTTTTTATTCTGCACTTCTCTGCAAGCTCATTACATATATTATTTTCCCGATAACTTTTAATGAGCTGTATTGGGGTTGCCATATTCTTTCAGTTGCATGCTTTGCTGGAACAAATCCAACCCTGAGAAAAACAGTTCCCAGTGTATTTACATTTTTAAAGCAGTGGGATTCAATTGTCCACTAAACGTAGGTTGGGAAAATGCTGTTCACAGTGTAAAAAAGGCTGAGACTGAGTGTGCACTCCTGCGGTGTCCTGGTCCTCACCGCACACAACCATTTGAGTGAAATGATCTTTAAAAGCAAGTGTCGAGACAATTGACTGTTCTCTCCTTTGTACCACCACCTAATGACCCCTGCTTTATTTAACACCGAGGCAAATGATCCAAAGCAGAGCAGTGTTGGCGCGTACCTCTCTATTACCCTCGCTGTGATATATTCTGTCATTTCTATTAACACCATCTCTCCAGCTTAGTGGCAATCAGGTGTAATTTTGGTGCTTCAGACACCACTGAATCTTAAACATGATGACTCCTGCACAGACAATGCAGGCACAGAAGATGTGAGACTACACTGTCCAGACTGTGGAGATGGAAATTCCCTGTGCTCTTTGAGGCACTGCCAGTAGTAAAAAAAAAAAAACACGCCGGCAGCACTGATTGATCTGTGTGCACGAGTGCCACTGTGCATTGTGGTTTGCCTTTTAATGGATCTGTCCTGGACCGAGAAAAACAAAAGATCCCTGATAAATTTACTGACGTCAACTTCAAGCGCACACTGAGGTGAAACAGCTCGACTCCAGAGTGACGGCACACCTGAAGAGTGGAATTAGAGCAAACTTGTACTCACTGCAGATGAAGAAGTAGCAGGCCGTGCCGGTGAGCAGGACAGGGCTCCGGGCCAGGGAGCTGACCAACCCACAGATGCCACCAAACAGCAGCAGGACCAGGCTGAAGGGGAGCACTACCACTATTGCGCTGTGCATGTCTGCATATAAACATATAACATACACACACACACACACACACACACACACACACACACACACAAACAGATGGGTTATGGGGCATCTGTTGGGTTATGGCTGTCTTGACAGTGAATCTTCATTAGTAGATATGTGTAATGGTGAGCACAGGGTTTCATAAACGAGGAGAGACTCACACAGCTCAGTCTCAGAGTATCTGGAGTAGTCAGCTGTGATAGACTCAATAGAGTCTGCCTGCACCTTCCCACCTGGAGGTTACAATACAAAACAAGAGGGAGAACATTTAAGGTAAAAGTAATTGCCTTGGAATCTCAATAATTATTGAAACAACTTGTGGAAAAGTTGCCTACCTTTATTGGTGCTCCACAGTCCCGAGTGTGGAGGGACTATGTCTTCATAGTCGCTCGTGTTCATGGGATTCATATCTATGATGTACCAGTAGTCGGTTCCGAGGGAAGTCGCCAAAAAGGCGAAGCTCAGCAAGCCGCAGATGCCGGCTGTGATCACCAGAGAGCCGAAGGTTACCTTCATCCCGTACAGGTGAGGGCTGAACTTGCGCGTAACGGCGATGGCGTTGGCTTTTTACTCTTCTAGTGTTGATCCAGCCTTTTAAAACGCTGACGCGCTTGGTGCAGGATGCAGAAGAACAAAAGAGAGAAGCCAGAAGATATTATGGTAGTGGAGGTTTCCTGTGGGGGCAGTTATTAGAATCTGCAAAAACTGATATAGAGATCAGCTTAGCCTCCACTGATTGGACCAAGTGACAAAGCTGCAAGAGGATGATACCAGACTGGAGAGCGGCAGCTTCTGTCAGGGAGGGACTTGATTGTATTCGGGAGGCGCAAACGTTTTACGCACCGACATGGAGGGAGACAATATGGGCATATGGGGAGTCAGCTGCGCTTAAACTAAATAAATGAAAAAAGAAATGAGGACCAGGAGCATCTACACATAATAATCCATGAATTTTGTATTTCCAAATATTTATTAGTCACCAAATGGTTTAAAAGATGACACAAGAAACAAAATAATAAAGCCAGAGCTTTCAATGGCTGCCAAAGTTGGCCCACCAGATGTTTCTGGCAAAAATTTAATTATTTAAAGTGTCTTTGAGTATCACGAAACGGGCAACCAAATGCATTATCATTATTCCAAAAATAGAATAGAAATAGAAGAAAACGTAATAAAGAGAATATTGTAATGTGAATGACTTTTTTATGTGGTTTCATTTTTGGTTAAATAGAAATGTGCTCTAAATAGATCAATTTAGGATCACTAATTATTCATGTTGTTTTCATAATCTGAGCACAGAGGGCATAGTGACAATCTGTGGCTGGAGTCAGACAACATGGGAGAGGCAAGTGGGGAAAAAATAAAACCTAAGGATCTTTGAAAGGTTAACCTGGCAAAACATATTTCTCTTTGTCTTACGTTGTGAACACAGAAGAGAAAAAGATTTATATTAGACTTAGAAAATGCATAGCCAGATTTTGTTTTGTTTTACCTGCCTCATTGGGCTTCTGTATGATACTGCCTCAAATGATCCTGGCAATGCAATACATAAAAGGCTTGCTTTTGGCCCGTGGTGTACCATTACATTTAACATATTTTCGGACTTATACAATATGTAACAAGGAAGAAAATTCACCATCAGAATCCCTCATCAATAAATAAAAAAATAAAAAAATAAAAGGTAACCAGAAAGAATGCGTTTAATGAATAAAAACAGAAGATATAAAAACAGAAGACATTAAAAGATGACAGATGTACAGTGTTACAAAGAAGACATACAAAGGGAACATAGAACTGAGATCAGGGGAAAACCAGACAGCCGCTTTTCATCTACAATTAATCTCTCACACTCCGCCCATCTCATTCATCAGCATCCATTCTCCTGTCATTCTTCGCCCATGGCAGTCTTGATAATATCTCCTCTTCTCAATTTGGCAGCCTCTTCCAACTTCGTGAGGGCCTCGTTACAGGATTTCTTCTGCGAGTGGAGGAAATGAAATCAGGATCAGAATTGATACCAAGGTCCAATGTTAACACAGGAACCAACGTTTTGTTAGTGGTAGTCTCAACAGATAGGATATTATCTCCATTATTCTCTAAGAGAACAGATTGGAAAAATATTTTTGCTGTTACATAGTTTTATTTGACAGTAAACTGATTGCACTACGCATTATGTAAGTCAGTAATTTGAAAGTTATCGAGTCCACTGAAGAACTTACAATGATGAACTTGTGCCTCTCCTTCTGTAGTTTAAAGAATTCCTCCACAGTCAGCTCCGTTACTGTCTTCTTCAGGGTGATGAAGTTGCAGGCTGGTGCATGAGATTTGTGCTCCTTTCTGGCAACAAGACGAGAGAGTTGTGCAGACAAATATTTAATTTCAAGGAACATTATAGGAACACACAGTGTACAAGTCCATTAGACTGAGCGGACATTGAACCACAAAAACAACTGCAACAAATGAATTCCTGTGAAGAGGTTCATTTCCAAAACAAGTCTGCTTTCTGTGTAGAAGACAGCTGGTATAAACCATGTTACAGATTAATGATACTTGTAAAGTTCAACAACAATGACAATTAAACAGTAGCTCAAGCGGTGTCTTTTTAATGACCATGGATACAAAACAAATATTTACATAGTTACAGAGAGTTCAGGTAGTTAATGCCTGAAGTGCTGATGCATCAGCTGCAAACGCTGCAAAATTATGTAATACACCAAGGAGGAAAGTCTTGTGAATTATAACAACATAAGTGGAAAATTTCACTGGAAATGAAACAGTGGTCAGTACCACTGAGATCAGTTTATCTTTCATGTGAAGAAGTACCGCTATGCCTGAAAAAACAGTTCTACGTCTTTTATGGACGTAGAGCTATAAATATCCATGATGATATCTCGAGACTACGATTTTGAACAGAAAGTTTTTCAGTGTCACAAATTGAAAGTGGAGTTTGAAAGACCTGGCTGCTTGTCAGGCTGAGAGGGTCGGAAAAAAGATGCTACTGAGTTGCGTTACGAGAACTTAAGGAATTCACTGTTTTTGGAGTTGACCCACTACCAGAAAAAAAAAAGTGTCAAAGTATCTTTTCCTCCGCTATCGCAAACTCAACCATTCTTGGTTAAATCCATCTCTCAAGCCTTGTGACTTGACACTAAACCACTGGAAATACAGAATATGTATTTTTCTTTATTACTTTTTTGTTGGTGTAAATTCTTTGCTTTTTGAGAGCCATTTGTCTTTCTACAGTACTAGAACAGATTACATTTGTTGCTACACCAATCTGGTCTCTCAAGAATTCGCCTAATTAAAAAAATAAGATGGACTTAAATCGATAAAGCAATGATACTGCACAAATCTCCTGTCCTATTTGCAACCCTAACCTATGAGCCGAGTTATGAGGTTATCTTACTCCGGGTCATCCTCCGGCTCCCAGCCCTCCAGCTCTTTGAGGCAGAAGAAACACATGGCGATGTCTGGACTGTTCTCCGAAGGGGTGTGAATGAAGCCAGCTTTGGCCATCTGGAGAAACACATGAACAAACAGACACCATAAAAAAGCTGTACTTAATGTTAAAATTACTGGATAATTCATTGACTAGTTGATAGACATACAATAAACAACTTAACTGTTCCGTAAAGCTTTTATTACCTAGCTGACAGCCAACAACTGTTTCCAAATAAAAGAAAAAGCATTATTTATTTCTAGCTTTTTAAAAAGTCAGGAATTATTGTTTTTCTGTGTTTTGCATAATTTTAAATGGAATATCTCTGAGATTTGTACTGAACAGACCAAATGATGAATGAGGAGAATAAGTGTTGGATTAAATCAATAATTACTTTTTAAAAAGTTATTTCATTTGTTTATTGATAGGGACAGAGCAAGTCAATCAACATAGAGAATACATCAGTATACAAATAGAGAATATAAACATGCCAGATTTAGCAAGAATGCTAATTTATTTTCTAGCCACTAGGCAAGTAACAGAAACAGAACCATTACAGATAACAATAGACAGTTGTACAATACACGATAAAAAATGAACAAATACATTAAACTACATTTACATAATGGTTAGGTGCAGTCCTACAGTGTTTGTTGTTGGTTTAAGTCAATGTAAATTGTTGTGGCCAATGCCAAAATTGACTGAAATTTCATAGACAGATGTTTAATCAACTGCTTCAAAACAAAACTGAAAAATGTGTCTAATGAAAATAATTATTAGCCTTTATGCTAGTTAACTTATCTAAGCCAATCATATGCTTAACGTTAATCATGCTTTCCTTCAGAATCATAGGTAACAACAAACACAATATCTAAAGGTTACAGAGGTTGCTTTATTAGTTGACCTCAAATAAAAGGGCCCTTTGTCATATAAACAGCAACACTTATGTAATAACACTTATTACAGCTATAACGTTAATGTAACATTAGACACCTAGTTAGTCCTAGCCTATCTATTTACCTATTGTCAGAGTAAACATTTAACGTTAGAGAAAACGTAGCTACTGGTAAGAGTGATTTAACTTAGCTGTAAACATAGAGTTAAAACCTCGGGATGTTAAATCGTATTTAATTTTAATATCAGCTGTTTTTCCTTATTCGAGCTAACTGTTGTTATGCTAGCAGTAGCCAAAGTCAACCGTTTTAAACGTTCACTCACGTTCTCCGGCGTGCACGAGCAGCCCTCGTCGAACGGCCACCCCTCGAAAGTTTTCAGTCGGTTTTCATAAAAGTACATTTTGATATCTTCTTCGTTACAGGCGTCCATTGTATTTAGTGGTTAAAAGAAAGGAACAAACGACCAGTAACTTTAGTTTGAATCAGTGTGTCAGCACCACCAAAAGCCTCCGAGCTAAACGGTGTTTTCAAATTACGGCGAAAACTCGCTTCGACTGCTTTGATTGGCGGAGGAAGACCACGTGCTTTCAGTGTGTTCTTCTTCTTCTTCTATTTCGTAGAAAGAGCGCACGTTCGCCACCCAGTGTTCTCAGCTCTGCGGACTACAACTGGCTTTAAAACTCCAAACAAGGGTATGTTTTTTTAATAAACTGTTTTAGAAGACGAGATAACACACTCCTCTAGCCGTCTGCCCTCTCCGCCGAGGCAAGAAATGTTTTTAAACACCAAACCCACACTCGGCATCAGACTTCCGGTTGTTTCTCATGGGTAATGTAGTTCTTGTCCGGTATTGGTCCAAAAGTTGACGCGCGGAAGTTAGAGAGCGCCCCATCCTCTGTCAACAACCGGTTCATGAATACCACGTCTAGTTTTGACATTAACATTAATTTATTGTCCCCCGACAGTGTGTCTTACGTGACATATGCAGACTTGTGAGTCTCTTCTTCGTCGGTGTCGTGGCTATGGAAGGACGGTGTGCTGTTGAGACTTGGGCAGAGTTTGGCTTCTCAGGAACATCATGCACACCGAAGGTCCAGCTCGGTTTTGGGACAGATGTGTTCATCTGCACTGGCAGCGACGAGGTCTACGTCTTCAGTGCTAAAGAGAGAAAACTCACAGTAAGTAGCTAATATACTGTACCGTACACTGATCTGGCATCCCAAATAGACTGCAAAGCATCACTGTGAGAAGGTCAGGTTGTAATAAAATCCTTATTCTGTTTGTTTGATTGTGTTATGATGTTTTGTTGCAGGCTGTCCTACAGTTTCCTGGTCCTGTGAGTGACCTAGTTGAGAGTCATGACAAGCAGGTCCTCTTTGCAGCCTGTATGAGCGGAGTTTATTGTGTTAGTTCACAATTTCTGCTATCCAGGTATGAACCATTACATACGAATTGACTGCATTCAAAGGAGCTAGATCCAGGAATACATTACCATGTATTATATACATCATGTTAAATGCAGTCTCATCAGTGCCTCTGACTTATGTGACCTTTTGCCTCTGTAGAGTTCAAAGCTCTCTTGCTGATGCCTCCTCCAGTCCATCTGAGCTGAAAATCTCCTCTGAGTTTCTGCTTGTTCCAGAAGAAGGGGTGTTGTCACTACTTCTTGTAGGCTCTGTACTGCTGACTCTTTCCCAGAGAGACACGTCCTGGATTTTGACTCTGTACAATTGTCCAAAACAGTCAGCCTCCAGCAGCTGTGAGAGCCTCACTTCATTCAGTCTACCGCTGGTCTCAAGTGTTGTGCAGGATGACGACGAGGGGAAGACGGGAGTGAGAAGGAGGCCTGTGCTGATTTGTGTCTGTTCTGGTGATGCTACACCACTGCCTTCCTCCTCCACTTCCTCATCCGAGGTGACTTTAACTGACAGACACATCCGCCTCGAGCCGGTCCTCTTCAAACTTCTGTTTGGGGTTGACGCCGCCCTCGCCAAGTCACCGGTCATCCTTTGTGGCTTGCCGGATGGGTGTCTTTGTTTCCTCCCTGTGCGTCTCGCAGGATCCCGGCCCCGGGTCCTGCATAACCTGGAGCAGCCAGTCGTATTTGTTGGAGCATCTGCTGTCATGAAGATGGGTCTTGGGCATGCACAGTGTTTAGTGGCTGTGGGCGAACTAGGGAGAGTGGTGCTGATTAAAACAGACAAGGGAGGACCAGAGGGAGGGGGCAACACAGCTGGCTTTACTGAGAGGTGTGTACCGGGGCCAGTGGTGTGTGGTTGTGTGGATAAGAACTGTCTCTACTACAGCACTGGGTCAGACCTGCTGAGACTGGATCTGTCAGAGGGATTGTTTGGTCAAGAAGGCCAAGAAAGGAATGAAGAGACATCGAGTAAGACAGATGCTGCCCGCCAAAGCCCCACCAGTTTAAGTGTGTGCAGAGTCGTCGCCTTGGCTGAGCCTGCACACAACCCTGCAGGTAAGCAGAATCAGGCCCAGCATAGATGTGCTGACTTGACTAATAAGAACCATTGAACAATGTCCTTCTGGAAGCCAATTGCTTTAAGTTAATTTAACCGCTGAACTAAATGAACCTACACAAAACTGATAAATGTGGGAGTGACACAAGGGATATGCTATGATTTGTTCAGGTTTGACAACAGTTTTGAAAAGTGACTGCTTTGAAAACTCCTTCCTGATAAAGATTGTTTAGGTGTGTCTGAGTCAGCTGCAAAACAGCAACATTTTAATGCAAAACAATCACCAAATTCACATTATCATCTTCAAAGAGGCTAGTGTGACTTTGACAACAAATATATGTGAAAATAATAGTGAAAAAATGTTCATACTGATTGATTTGAGAACGATGACTTTAAAGTAATAAACCAATGGCTGTTTGAAGCACAAAAAAAAAATGACAGTGTTGGAAGCCAACGATCTTTTTAATAAACGTGATTACTGTTGAACTTCCAACATAATTGTGCTTCACAATACTATCCTGATGATCAGCAAAATATTTTTAAACCTTTTTTGAATAAAAAATGAAATTGCACTAAAACATACAGGCATCACTTTAACCCTACATTCTGTTAAGAAACAGACACATCTTTTTTCAGAGAAAAAAAATCTAACTTAAGAATCTTCAATAAGTAATTATAAATCATAAGGTCCATAACAAGGATAAACACATGATGGTAACATCATCTCCCTGTTCTTCCTTACACACATCCTATTAAACTTGTTTTTGTGGGGGATACACAGAGCAAGCCAAGCCTTCAGCCATGCTGACAGGCTGAGCCAATTCAAAATTATTCAGCAAACCAATATAGGACTGTAAGTCAGCAGGCTAGACGGCTATTTCAAGTCATTTGTGTGAGGATATTCATGAATAACTCGATTCACAATTATTCCAATAATGAAAATTCAACACAATCAACTTATTGTGGGTGTTTTTTTTATCGTGATTGCCAATAAAATCTTTTAATGTCCTATCCCAAGTTGAACCTAATATCTAACTCAAACTAATAAATGCCTAAATAAATATATAAATCTGGAACTGAACATCAAACTAAGCGTAAAGAATGTAAGAGGGAGCTTTTTTTTAAATTTCCCTTATAAATTCCAGTCGAGAAGGCTGATATTATAACAGATATTAAACAGCTTGTGTAGGATCCCGACCTCACTGAATACACACACTCACTTATACCCATGACATCGGCCTCTATTGGAGCCAAGTTCTGCCAATAATGATAGTTTGTAAAACATTGTATGAGTGCAGATTTATTGGACAAACCCATTAACCAGTTGACCTCTAGTCTGAAACCGGTAGAATATCTCTTTATGTGTGTCAAGTCAGCAGCAGACACTGATCCTTCTTCCTGTTAGTATCTTTCTACTCTGTGAGGAACAGCTGTCTAATGATATGTATGTGTCAGACAACTGTACTTGATTATAAATTAATCACACTGGTGTGATAACATATTTTTTAAGCGACTTCGTGGCTCTTCATTCTATATCCGAGAAGCTCTTCAAGCTCAGTGGCAACAATGTTAAGCAGGGATGTTATACAACGTGTCTGCTTGGCAATTAGGCCTCAGTCTCTTTTCACCTCTATCTTGGGTCCTTGTACACCAGGTGAGGTTGAGCTGCTGGGGCTGTCTGTCAGGGGGCAGATACAGAGGATTACCTTACCTTTGGAGAAAGAGGATACAGGATTGTCCAAGATGCCCTCCACACAGGTGGGCCGCAGCGTCAGGGACCTCCTGTCTGCTATTGGGGATGTTTGTGACAGGTAAACCCAACATGATTCCTTTTTCATTGTTGAAATTGAACACAGTAGACATTAATTCTAGTCAATATATTATTTCTGTTGATTTGAATGTGATTTGCTTTGCTTTCTTTAGAGCATCGATGCTGAAAACTGGAATAAAATCCAAAAACCAGATTCTGAAGCACCTTAATCAGGTTCTTAACATCAGCTTCCTGTTGGTAGCCGGTACAAACAGCGAGGAGAATCTGATCAGATGTCATGCCACAACCAAGTGGAGCAGACTGCTTCAAAAAGACTCCCTGAACCTGACATGTGTCCTGGATAATTCAAGTCCTTATGTTTTGGAACATGGCTGGACACTGAGTGTGACTGTGTTTCCTCTGTCCTATCCTCCCAGTGCAGGAGGAGAAAGCCCCTCCACAAATTTTTCATTCCCGTTCCACAGCCTCCCTGCAGGGGAATCATTAGAAGTTTCACTGCCCCTGGCAGCTGCAGGCGTTGCATCCTTCCCCATGACAGTTAGCTGCTCGCTCATCTTCTCGCTCTCAAGTCTCCTGGGCGAGGAGGCAGCAAACTTTAAAGGTTTGCAGTGCAGCTGCATCAGTTTGCCCTTGAACACACTGACAGTGGATTGGTTGCACGCCCTACAGGTCAGCAGTCCCATAGACGCCCAGAAAATGGCCACGTCTCAGTGCAACAACACTGCAACGGATACCATCCAAACTTTTTTAAACTCACGCCGGATTAAGTGCAGTGGAAGAGGGGAGGGAGGAGGAGAAAATGCTTCGAAACCTAAGCGAGAGCAGTTTTCAGCAAGCGTCCGGGTGTTATCAGAGTTAGTGAGAGATATGCTGGTGGTTAAAAGCTCAGATGAGGACCCTCAGGGGCCAAAGTTGGCTCTTCAAAATGTGCATGTCTCTCTGCTGGAATGGCTGTTGTCTGAAGGTTTTGGAGGAGTGAGGACAGGACACCAAGGGGACAAGATGAGCCGCTCAGTGATCCATGCTCGAGGTCCAAACGGACACACGGTCAAACTGACAGCAAAAGAAGTAAAGAATGATCTAATATTATATTGATAAGTTTAGCCTGTATGTTTGATATGAATAAAACAGGTGAGTGCTCTGTTGCTCCTCTAGGTAAATGTCGGGGAAGAGAGTGTGGGGAAGGAGGAGTCCCTGACCACAGTGGAGGTTCAGGTTGAGAGCTCATCTATAGCAGCAGTGTGTGGACTGCATCATGCTATGCTTCGCAGGGTACAGGTACAAACACACACACGCACACAAACACACACCACCAACCATATTTTCAAAGGAACTTACAAACATTTTCTCCTTATACTTAGATACCTTATATACTAGACTGGGGATGTTCTTAAAGACTAACTCCCATGGTGTTCAAACAAAGGTTTAAACTCAGATTAGTCGACTAGTCTAATATTATATAACTATTTAAGTTTTCTAAACATAGTCAGAAAAAATTATGCACATATTACAGCTTAAACAGACATATGATGTCCATCCTTTCCCTTACCATGGTATGCTAATACTGTACAACCCCATTACAAGACAATGATGCAGCTTTGAGCCAGCTAACTTGATGTCTACCTTTGATCTGCTTTGAACAAGAGAAGACAGACACTGTTTGTTTCAGTGCTGGTAATTGTATTTTGTTCAGCTTTACAGAATTGGACCTCTTGTTGATACAGGGAAATTCAAAAGCAAAGAAAAACACAGAAGAGATATCAAGGTTGATGTTTTGTTTTTCCTCCTCGTTCTGTTGCAAACCAAGGTGCCCAAGGTTTGCAGTTTCTCAAAAGTGCACACTACAAGACTGGGGTTGAAAATGAGCCAACTATGTATGGTTTGATTATTCCCACTATACATTTGGAGGGCACCACAAAATGGCGAACTCACTCTGTAGTGGGTAGTGAGTGATTTCTGACACAGTGATAGATACTGCCAATTTGGATTGTATGAGAGAGACCCCCTTGCCCATGAACAATGATTAGCTGTAGCTATAGTCATATGTGTCCCTACTTTTAGATGCCAAGTTTAATGTGAAATTCCGTCACATTAATTGTCTGCTCTGTTCGTTCACACAGACTCTGTTACAGAGGGTTCCTGAGAGGGCAGCTTCCACAAAGAGCATCCGGAGTTTGGGTTTGAGACGGGCACTGCAGCGGGCCGAGGTAACAACTAAACATTTGTTCCTCTTCTCATTTATTTATTTACCAGCTGTCTCTTCTAAGTAATTAAATACGTATCCATTTTATTCCAGTCCATGACATGAAATTGAGAAAAACTCTTTTTCTTAAATACAGTACATATCCTAGCACTTTTATAAGATGCAAAAGCCTTTTTTTTCCTGTCCATGACTGTGTTTAATCCGAAAGTATCTTGGTGTTATTTCTTCCCGAACTTCCATCTCCTCCCTCCGTCTCTTATGTCAGCACCTGTTACAGCAGATCCAGCAGATTCGAGTCTCTGGGGCCTTTGGTGTGGGCGCGTCCACAGGGCAGATGACCCGATCTCTTCTCGCTGTTTACCGAGAGCTCAGAGAAAATCCTCTCCTCATAATTTAAACGCTTATTTTATTTATCGAGCTGAGCCTACACAGCTGCCCTCGACCTTATTCGGTGTTGTATAACCTACCTTTGCAGCTCATGATCTATTGTAAATGTACTTTTGTAACACTAAACAGTTGTTAACATTCACGGTTATTCTCATGTGACTCATTATTTTCCATTGTGATTTATTATTGTAATAATCATCACCCATAACGTTGTTTTTTTTTAGTCGTCTGCTTCTGCTTAACTTCTCTTTTATGAACTGTTACATCCAGCACAAGGTGACCAAAGAGCTCAGGTGCAGGAAAAATATATGCAATTGCAGTTGGAATGGAAAAACTGCCTTACAGCTGGGTAAAGGTCCTGCGGTTCACATGTGTCACACACGTAGGTAACAATGACACAGAACCACATGTCCTGTACAATGGTTGTTGCATCAGAAACATCAGAAACATACACACATTTACAGACAGCTAGTGGATTGTTGGCGTTTGATTATGAAGAACCAACAATTAGAAAAGTAAGGGACTAATTTGATTAAAATTAATAATCTTCAGAGGTTGTTCAGGTGTATAGCTACTGAATTGAAAGCTCAGTCCTATTGATCCTGAACTAGACTGACAGGAGGGATCAGTATATTTTATATGGTCAGCCTTCAAATGTATTATGTAGTCTTCTTTGCCTTGCCCTGTTTTTACATTTCAGGTGTTTTTCAAGAGTAGAAGGTTGTCTAAGGACAAGCAGTCCACTTGTTTCTCAGCACAGGGAGGGATTAAGGCAGGGGTCTTGTACATTTCTTCAGGTCAAGGACCCCTTAGCTGATAGACATACAGAGCAAGGACCCCCACTACATACAGTATATTGAATAAAATGATGTTGCTGGACCGACGACAATGTATCGCTATCGGGCCTATATGTTTAAATAATACATAGTGAGTCACACATTATAATCCCCGGTCATCAAATACTAACGCCGCTTTGTCACACCCTTTGGCATCCAGTGCAGATGTACAACATAAATATAGTTAAAATCTCTAAGGTTTCAAAGATTACAGAGCAGTGGCAGACCTTTCGGTGTTAGCTGACTGATTGATGGGCTCTTGTGTCTAGAGCCAAAACCATAATAGTATTTTCTTTCACCGTTTTCTGACATTTTTAAACCAAGCAACTAGCAGATTAATTGAAAAAGAAAATGTTTATATTATTCGAGCAGCTCTACTTATGTCCTCTTACAACAGAAACGCATTGTCCTGCTTTTTGTCACAATGAGATAAGCTGGGCCCAATATTAAATGGACTATTGTTGACTGTTTTACTGTATTAAAACTTGTGCTGTTTGTTCTCAAAAGGCAATTATCTATTATTATCACACTACTTTTACTAAGTCAGAGCTCTTGTCATTTTTGTGGAAGTCACACAGGCACCCCGATGCATGTAGGACTTAAAATGTCTTCTGATGTTCAGTGTCTGCAGGACAACATCTGAAAAATTAAGGTAAAATGTCACATCATCTCCATTAGGTGGCAGTGATGTGACTTTAAAACAGCCAAACCATAGTAATGCTGTAAGGGTTCCTCTGATTCAGCCACGTTCCTTAATGATCTGATTAGAGATGCTGACCTGGAACTTTAGAAAAGAAATGCATATGAGGCCCTTTTCAGCTTTCAGAGAGTCTTTATGTAAATTGTTGCAGACTGATAGATTTGTGTGAGTGGTCATTATGTTGTTTGTGATGTCATCTCTATTGACAGTCTACCAGCTCATCCACCAGATACAGACCAAAAAGTGAAACGGTAAAACCGTGACCATGACTGGTGGGAAACTGATGGTATCTTCTGCTATCATCACAGCAACATCAATACTTATGTCACAGAAACAGTAGCAGTGACAATGCATTAGCATTGCTAACTGCAAAAGGGACAGGACATTAGCTGAAATGATGACCACACTTACAGCACATGTAAGTTTACATTTAACATTATCAACAAGTGTGATGAAACAGTGTTGTTGTGTCAAAAACATCTAAACGTCTGTGAAGTTAGCATGCTAGCCCCATCTTGTCCTTGCTTGTAATACCACTTTGTACAGCAAGAGTTGAGTCTGAAAGAACCAATAGTTTCAGCTGGAACATGTAACTACCTAAAAAGTAAACAAAGTAAACTCACAAAATATCAAGAAAGTTCCTCTGTTCTACCAAAGAAACACAATTTTAATTGTCTCATTTTCTTGAAAAAAAATACTGAATCCACAAACTAAGGAGTGAAAATATTCTAGCTCTTGATGTTGTTTTCACCCAATGCTCCTTTGCCGCTTCATGCCTCTCCTCTCCTCCCCTCACCTGTCGTGTTTTCTTGTTCCTGGAGTCATAGTCCTGGTAAGGGCTGCTGTAAATCGCCTCCATCCCCTGTCCTCAAACTGACTTCCTTTGGTCTCAGAGGCTTTATTCAATCACAGTCTGGTGTCCAGCCCTGCGCACAGCGAGGCTGGTTGACTGAGCCATATTGCCTGTGGTTACTCCCTGTACATCTGAGGTTGCGATGTAGGCACTATTATAGTTCAGTGATATTAGTATAGTAAGTGTTACCCTGAAACAAAACATAACCAGACATAGAAGTGTATTTTGTATAATTATGTTCATGAGAGGAAGAAGAAATGTAGAAAACATAATGAAGGGACAAATGATGATCCTATTACTGTTGCTACTGTGCACACAAAACTTGGTTCGAGTCTTCTACTGTTTCTACAGCTGACTACTACAGACCCATCATTCTTGTCTGTTAATAATTATCCTTAGACAGCAGTACCATGCTAATGACCTGAACTCCACTTACAGGTTACCTCGCCTCTAATGTCTGTCTCAAATTGCACCCTGATTGGTTGCAGGCTACTTCTTCAGCTGGATGAGTGTCATTACACACCTGTTTGACCACTTATGTTGTCCTGCTGTAAATAATGTAAAGCCTGGTTGACATGTCACACTGATGTTTGGTTTTACTGCATACATCCAAAGGTCTTCATTGAAAAGACAACATCTTTAATCTGTAGTTAGCATCAAACAATAGTTAAAGGTGCATTATGTAAGAACTGGTCACCTGTTGAATTCAAACTCAGAATAAGTAGAGAGCATCATGTCACAAGAGTAACTGCTAACTTCTGCTAACTGAAGCTGCTGTTAGCTAGTTAGCTCAGTTAGCCTACACCTAGCAGTTCAGACTGGGAGCATGAAGCACACGAAGTATGTTGGTGTTTACATAGCTAGCACAGGAGTTTTGGACTTGGAGTGGGCTAGATGGTTAGCATGTTAAATATGCTTTCCCACACTATATATAGATGTTACAATGTCAAAACGATTACTCCTTCACATTAATCGATCATTTTAATAGAGTTTTAAATGTTTTCAGCCACAATTCTTACATATTGCACCTTCACTTACATTTGTGATCATTGGAGAAAAAAAATCTAAAAGAACAACACAAACACTCTGAAGTTCTTTCACACTAATTCTGCAGTTTCGAGGTCAAGCACCGACTCAAAAGTTCACTTCGTCAAGACGTTTCTTGGCTGAATCAGTAGCCCTTTTTACACAGGAGAAGACGCATTATCTCAGCAGTGTTGGTTCACTAGTTCTCCCCCAATGGTGATTCACACAGAGCGAAGCATCTCCGCCTTAAAGATGAACCACTGTGTAATTCACACAGAAAGCCGGCGCTGCGGCTCCTAAAGAGGTGTGACGGTACACGTCATGATGATGACATCCGTGTGTTTTCATGGTGTTTCCCCAGTGTCCCCCCGTCAATCTAAACCTGCGGACAGTTATAATCATATGGATGCTGTTATAATGTGTAGTGATTGAGATCCTGACCCACCAAACATCCTGGAAAGTGACTAAGTTACTTTTTTTAATTGGAAGCTGTTGTGGGGACGGAGGCTGTTTTCTGGGGGAAAAGTTCACTTAAGCCTCGGTCCGGAGGGCTGAAGGTCGCGGTTATTTATTTTCACCACAAACGCTTGGTAAGTTAAAGTCTTTTGCTGGTGACAGACGCTGTTTTTCGGGCAGAAATGTGATGAAGAGTCAGTAGGACGGTTATCAGACTGTGTGATCAACAAGCTCTAGGCCTGCTTATCCATTCACACTGGTTCGGTTCGCCAATAATGCGGCTGATACTACCTCCAGAGGCGCATCAGCGCCGGAGAGAAATTTCAACCCTCACCGCCTCCGAGAGATTCACACTAAGATGGAGGCGGGGGATTGGTGCACCGAAGCCGCATCCAAACGCCAGTGTGAATGGGGCTAGTTCCTCTTCTCCCACCTTCTCCCCCCATATGAGTCAGTTATCCCTGTGAGCTCACTGTGACCACCTCTTTGTAACAGGAAGGAGGAAAAAATGTGGGATGCAATAAGTACAGGCTGATGAGTAACTGTCTTTCACCAGAGTTAAGTCAACAACGAGAAGAGTCATTGTCAGGTTTCGTGTTAGGACTAATACTGGATTGAATCAATACTCCCACAGGGCTGAGCTGCTCAGGCTGTGTCCGTCTCCTTTCAACGTGCCTCCTTGGTCTCCACGCAGGTATTTGCCGTTCTTGCCACGGATTGCGAGGCGACCGGGCTCAAGGAGCTCAAGGGAGAAATCTTCTGGGACCTCGCCGTCAGAACACACCAGCCCAGCACTGTTCACGTACCAGAACCGGCCGTCCACACCTGCAGGATTAAAAGGCAAATAGTCAGACACCCCAGAAATGTGTTTATGTGCAATTATAATTAATTTCATAGACCATTTTTCATTGCTGAAACACAGATTTGTTTCAGAGCTGGGATCAAAAAAGGAAGCAGGGGTTATATCAATCTTGTTAGAGAGGGTACAGCCTGACCTTTAATATGGTAGGCCCCATTACTGAACTGCAGGGTGAAAATGTCATAGACTGATCGGCTGGCGTCCAGTGTGTTGGAGTTCCTGTGGTGGCAGATGAATCCGTTCTCTCCTCTCAGGATCAGCATGGGTCGGTTGATCAGTTTTAAAGTGAGCTGCTCGTCCTCGCCTGACAAAGGGTGACAGCAGAATGATGGAGACACATCAGAGGACACACAAGAGGAGTCAGAGGCTGGAATTGAGGGAGAAGGTACATCGGTGCAGAGAATGGAGGAGGAGAGCATAACCTGAAAATGGTGTATTACCTGTTGCATCACTGACGGCGAGCAGCTGGCCGTTCTTCTTGGTGCAGATGTATTTTCCATTGTTAGCTTTTAGTGCCACCTTGTGGCCGAGCCACTCCACTGAAAACATGGTGTTTGCTGACCTGCATGAGGGCATGAAGAGAGAGAAAACAAGAGTTTTTCCTTGCCATTACATTGGTTGGAAATAATGTGATTACATTTTTAGTGCAAATGCAAGATTTAAAAAAGTTTAAGCAGGCCAACACAGACAGAAGTAAGTTTCGATTAAATCAGATTTGCCAATACAACAATATATTCATTCTTTCAGTTGTAGGCATCAATCACTTCTCTATCCAATTGATTCAATTCCATGACTGACTTGCATTTTCAGTGATACACTGTCTTGTGTGCTGTGACAGAGTTGCATTATTCTTTGAGTAAGTATCCATGGTAACACTAACCAACATTGATAAATGTTAAATGTATAGTTGATCAAACTTACGTTATCTAAATGTTAACAAACAGTGCTTTCAATAAAACCAATTCTTAAATGAAAGGTTTATAAACATCAGTTGCAACCTCTTAATTAACAACTGCTTGATAAATGGTTTATAAAGCATTTCATTGTTTGTTTTACAGTGAAATAACTATTAACTAAAGTTTAATTAACTATAGATATACCATTTATTAATGATGGTTACATAGTGTTACCACTTAGGTGACATCTGTGTGGTTACACAATTTAACCATCTGTGTGGTTAAAGGGAAACATTAATGATTTGATGATGAGGTGGAAAAAAGGTCACTCAGCTGCAGAACTGATGTTTTTGTATAAATGTCTCAGTGCTATAAAATGCAGAACTGACACATACAGTTACTGGTGTATTGATCTGATATGACAGCGTTCACTCACACTTCAGTGGCAGTACTCTGGATGCCTCCGTGGGCCACCAGAGCCCAGTAGTTCCCTTGGCTGGTGCGGAACGTACACTTCTTGGTTTCCTTGTCAATCTCCATCTGAAATGTCTCCATGTCCGTCTCGTCATCCTGATTGGCTGCTAGGCTTACTCCTGGGAGGGGCATAATAAGCACATCATGCCATTAAATCTTCAAAAATCATGAAAGACGTAGGACTCCATTCACTGCTGCTCACAGTTTGTATTCATGTTCATATTCTATTTTAGTCATTTCTTGCAGTGTTATATGTAACATATGCGCAATTACTACAGATCAAGTTGTGACATATACGACTGGAATGAGGGGGGAAGTTCTTAGCTCTGCTGCAGACCTATTTTGTTTTCCTCCCAGTGGCAAGTCACAAAACAGACTAAATAGTTTGGGGGAAAAGACAACATGGCAGCTCGCTAATCAGTTTGTATTGTTATGTTTAGCTTGGCCCAGCATGACAGAGTTAGTAATCACGTCTGATCCCGGGATGTTAGGTTTTTTTTAAGTGGTTCCATCTTCCACTGATCTGACGTGCCAGGCATATAGTTTCCAGAGGCTGAATACATTGTCACTGATTGTGGTTCTGGATGCATTCATGGACAGAATACACGGTAAATAAAATGAATACACTAAATGTGACCATGCAGGAAAATCCTACAGAGCCAAGCTAACGCACACTACAAGTTTGGAATGCAGGTATTGCACGATAATGTCTCATCAGCTATGCAGAGACAACACTGTCAACCCAACAAAAATCACACCTTTGAGTGTCAAACATTTTATAGGAACCAATTATTTTGGCATAACAAACACACGAAGCGGAGGAACATGTGCTAGAACACACGGGAATGCAAACACAGTGACATCCACACTTCTCTGCTTTGATTTGCACTTTTGCTTTGATTTATTTCAGAAGTCATTTTGTGATTGCTATTTCAGCTGTTAGCATTATGACACAAGTTGGCAGGAAACAACTGTTTATCACCACCGACAGACAGATTGCAAAGAGCTACGTAAATCCCAAATGAGTTGCATCGCAGAATATCTCAATACATTTTCCTAATCCTTCAGCAACACCGATCCGTGTGCCTCACCCTCCTCTCATCTGGTCATCCCTCCTCTCGTTCCCTCCCTTCCCCCAACCCTCCCTGCCTCTTTACCCCTGACCCCCTCCCACCATCACCCCACCTCCGGCACTGCCTATCTGCCCTCTTCTCAGCGGGGCTCTGATATAATCAGCTTTCAAGTGCTACCCAGTCCAATCCTTCAATCCCCTCAATAAAAGAATAAAGGAAAAACAGGAAAAGACCTGAGGATTTTATGGTGCACACTTAGCAGGATGTACAGATAATTACCAACCGCTCTCAACCCTAAGCTGTGAATGACCGAGCATATGGCAAACATGCTAAAAATGTAAAAGCATTTACTAGCTACTACATATTGTTATGTGTTTCCTAAAGTATACTCATGTACAGCTGGGTACTTTTGTTTAGAAAATAAGAACCAAACTATTTGGGAACAGTGCCTTAAAAAAAGAGGAAAAATAATTTACAGGATGAAACTTTAGGAATGAAGGTTTTTTGGTAACTACAACTGACTGCATTGGAGAGCTGCAGAGAAATAACATTTTGTATCCTTTATGTAGCGTATCCTGTATTGTATTGTATGGGGGCTTAACAGACTGTTGGACTGAAAAACATCAGAGTCATTAAATATTTCAGGTCTTTGAAATGTATAGTGCATTACTTGATTGTTTATGACATAGTCAGTGACTGCGAGCTTTGAACTGAACTAAACTGTGCAAAATGAATCAACAAAGTGATTCCTGATTTCCACCCCTAATGCTCATAAGGACAACTCTAATATTTTGATTTTTTAGCATGTATGTTTATCATGGTCAACAATCTTTCCTAGTAGCAAGTTAACCATTGCTTATTGGCACTAAACATTAGTCATTAGATGTGCAGGTATTTGCTCTGTGGACAGTGCTTTACCATTAATGTCAAAATGTGATGGCAAGATATCCACCATGGACCAACTAACAGACCAACAATGCAAAGCATAGAGGCAGGCCGCTTACAGGGATAAAACATGAACATGTTCTAAATGAGACTGACCCAGGTTTCTCCCACATTTTATAAGTGTTCTTAGCGCATCACAAGAAATAATCCTGAGTTTACCATGATAGGCTACATCAAGTTATTTAAGGCTACTTAACACGCACATAGATTACAGCCAAATAATCCAACACAGATGCACATACAAGTACCAATTTGAAGGGCCTGGTTACAGCACATTTTAATGATAATAAAAAATAATTATTATTATAATAATAAACAATTCTAACTTTGAAAAAATATATTACCAGTTGTTCAGCCCTAGCTTCTGAGTAATTCTCCGCTATTCTGTGGCATTCTCTTTAATTTGATATCTGGCCGTAGATACAGTCTGCAAGAGGAAGAAAGGGGATCACATGCGACAAAGATGTCATGGTTACCGAGCCACTGGGACACTTTAATCACATCTTATTCACACCCGATAAACTAGGTATCATGAGGTCTTACAACTGGTTAAATTATCATTGATCTTAAGTGCATTTGAAGAATACATTTCTGCCCCTCCACTCTGCACCCATGCCTGGGGGCCCATCACTCTCCTTCTCGCTCATCCCGACTCAATGTCATGCTTTGTCTACCTATTCCATGTGTCCATTTCACACTAATTCAACCCAGAAATGATCCTCCGACAGGGCTCAGCTGGGACCTCAGCCACGCTATCTGATAGATGGGAGGCAGAGGAAGGAGAGAAGGATGGAGGATGAGAACGAAACAGAGAACAGGGGGAGAAAGAGATTAGGTATGCTGAAATCCAAGCCAGCAATCTGAGGGTATCAATGGCTGTGTTGATGGCCATCTTTGACACACCAGTTGGTCAAGCATACAAAATAAGATGTCATCATAGCCACGATCGCTGATCAACTATGCACAGAACGCAGACACAGTCCTACAAAAACACACATAGGTAACATCAGCGGTGGCACATTTTGGATCAGACCCCAGATCCAGCTCCACTTTCTGTCCTACCTGCAGCCTGCAAGTGGAGCAAGCCTAACTAATCCATCAGCGATAGATGGCTCTGACATCTATTATTAATGGTAAGCTGATGCCCCTATCCCCCTGTTCCTTATTTTCCTATTTCTTCCAATCCTTCATCCTTCACAGCTACATTTTCTGTTGTTTTTTTGGTTCAGTCCATTAATTTTTTCCCCCCTCACTTATCAGTTCTGTATGTGTCTGTACACGCATGCATCGTGTGTACGTGTGTATCTGTGTTGTGTTCATGTGTGTTAATGGAAAGTTTGTGTCTCTGGACTATCATCTCTTTTTCACTTTCAGGGCAGAGTGGACCACTTAGGCCTGAGGAACACAGGGAGGCGATGAGAGACATGATGACAGATCTACATGACACACAAAGACACACACACACACACACACACACACACACACACTCTGCAGACAGAAAATACTGTATCCCACTGCAGCCTCTCTTTAACACTTTTACATCTAAATTCATGCTCTACCTCATAACAGCTGACCCTCTTTTATTGCTAACCCATTTACTGCATTGCCACTCGCTTTAAAATAGATGGCCAACATGACTCCTCTGCACTAAATGGAGCAGAAACAAAGGTACTAATTTATGTGTAAAGACAGGTGACATTAGGGAGGATGAAGTCTCCACACCTACTCCTATTGTCCTTAAGTCCTCTGAGAGCTGAAGCCTCCCTGCTCTGCTTTCCATTTTCCCGTTCTTTAAACATCATGTTGAAAACCAGAGGCAAAAAGGCATAGTTAGCCAAGTACTGAAGGATTTTCAGGTCCTAGCATGTCAGGATTTTCCATTTTGTGCTTTTGTCCCACTTTTAGTCAAATTTTACAATTTAACCTTTCACATCTTCCGCCAAATATAGATTTTTTTTCTTGGTCTGTTGCAAGCTATCATCCATTCTCCCTGACTTTGTTTTAGTCAGTGTTATCAGGTTTTCCCATTACATGCACATACACAACAAATTGCTGAGAAGTTGGGAAATCAGGGAAAGTCAGATAATATTTTGTATGGCCATTTAAAGGAGCGATAGTTAGGAATCTTGGTTGATAACAATGAAAATGAACTGAAATTCAATGTGAAGGAATAATATTTTGGACGTTATGACGTCTATTTATTGTGTTGCAGAGTTATCTACTGAAAGCTTCTGTGTTAACAGTGTACACACCAACACTCTCACAGTCCAGGCTCCTAGCTGCACTGCTAAGTTAGCAAGCTCACTAACGGCAACTAAAGCTGGCAGCAGTTAATGGTTACTCTTGTAATATGCTGCCCCCATTTGTTTTGCATAAGAATTTGACAGGTGGCGATTTGTTTGATAGCTGTTAAATGTTGGTAGCCATTCCATTTTGCGAATACAAGCGTCAATATTTTGACATTTGACAAGAAGTTGATTTAAGTCATTCAATAGTGAAATGCTATAGCTGTAAAAAATAAAAGAAATGTCATCTGATTTTCAGCAGCACATCAGCTCTGACTGAGGCCGGGGTTAGCGGGTTAGATTAGCAGGATAGAGTGGGACTCGGAGGGGCAGAAGCTTTGGCCCCAGGTGAGAAGCAGCTTGGGTTTCTGAAAGCAGACTCCCCCCTTCGCCTTCCAGGAACAGGGGCCAACTTCATCAATAATTCAAAACACCACCTCACCACTTGCCGCAGCAGGACGGTATGGTTGTGTGTGGGCGAGAGTGTGCCAGTAAAAGATAAAGCTTTTGTTTGTGCAGAGCAAGTGTAGGAGGGGGGGGGACGGTAACATAAAAAGGTGAGCAAGTATTTCCGTCTGTGCATACATTCGTAGATGAAGCTGCTTTATATACATTTTGTATGTTTTATCCTGCACCATATCTTTCCGTCCCTTCAACCAATCAGCTTACAGCGCTCCTGGTCATTTGGTTTCCGCCTGAAGCTCCCACTGCTAACCAGGAACAATGAGCAGGGAGAGATTCAGTTACAGCACCAGGGGCTGAGGTAACTCGACCCTGCAGACAAGAATCTGCAGCCTGCTGATGGGTGTCATGGCCAAGTATGCTGACAAGCACTGTTGGTGTATGCTAATCCACCCCAAATCCAGTTTCAAATCAGACCATTTCGACCATCCACAACTGAACACTTGGCAAGTACTTCTAGTGCACTGCTGCTCGGATGAAACATGAGCTTCACAATTACAGCTTTTCTAGTTTTTACACTGATCAAAGAAATTCAACCTTGTTTTTGAGGGAAAACTACTTTGAAGCCAACGTGTAGCAGGTGTAATCCACCAGTGTAGTAGTGTGGTGTCATGGCTGCATACTGATCAAATAACCCCAACAGCCCTTTCACAAGACTGAGGAGTAAATACATAATACAGTATCAACAGAGCATTACTGTACAGCATATAGGTTACAAGCAGCTGTTTCGGTAAGCCCAAGCAGGCAAAAGCGTATTGTTAACACCATCATCCAACAAAGCCAGGAGGTTTATCTGAGAGGGAATGAAAGGGGATTTTCTATAAGACCACCATAGGGGTGGGGGTGTATATATTTGCTGCATTTTATTACAGGGTGTCCACTATTTCAAGAACAGCAACAACACCTCCACTACCAACATTCACTGTTAGCACAACACTAAAACTCAACAGAGATAATAGTTATTCGCAACATGGTTGTACAATAAATCCATTATTTGACCATATCACTCACTAGTGTGAGACTTAATATGGACAGTAGACTAACCTAAATCAATTGCAGCCCTACAACGATTGATGTATTCGTCTCAGGTCTCCCAGATGAAGCTGATAGTCTCCTATGTCAGCCTCATCTATCTTGTTTTCCTGGAAAGATGCTACTGTCCAATGGGATGTCGATGCATGTTGATGTGCAGACTACATTACCCATAATTACCATGCATCCCTTATCAGTTGTCAGTCATTAGTTTGGCCTATCCCCTTAACCATGAATATTCAGCAGCAAGTCCACAATTTAATGTACTTCCTGTGAATTGTAAGCTTCGTGCAGTGTATAGTATGTACTATATATAGGTGAGTAGTAGTAACTGTAGTAGTAGTAGTAGTATTTGTTACCCCCTGCTATATTATGTATGTGTGTAGGTCAGTTTGTGTCAGCTAAAGGCTCATGTGACCACCCTCAATGGCACATAAGGTCAGCCTCCCTCCATTTAATCAGACATTCGGGATTCAGTGTAAGACTTTAGGGAACTGAGAAGCTGGAAGATTTGAAGCTTGTGTGTGCATGCAAGGCTTCAGGGCAAAATCAGATCTGTGACTATCATCTCTTGCTGAAGTTTTCTTACCTTGTCTTATGGAGACATATCGCCCATTGGCTGCCATCAGAACCACCTGTGGGTGGCTCTCCTCAAGATCAAACAGTTCATCTTTGCCCGGCTTGGAACACCGTCCAGACCTCAGGGTGCCTGTAGGCCCCATGGGGGACAAATATTTCCCCTCACAGTCTTTGAATGCCAGCTTCCCACACTTTAGCTCCAGTGTGTACGCTGTGGCCCTCCCATTCTCCATCAAGAGCTTCCCGTCATTGCTAAGGAAGCGGCTGTCGCAGGTCTTAATGCAGTACTTCCCGTCCAGGTAGACAAGGGTCAGGAGCGATGCCACCCCCCATGGAATGTTCACATCCACGGCGATTTCACCATCCTCCATAGAGAGGTGGGCATAACGTTTGCGGGCCACCGACAGCAGGTTGGCCTGCGGATGTAGAGCCAGGTGCACTGCCCACAGCTCGGCATCTGTGATTAACTGAGCAAAGCAGGACAGGTAGTCCCGAGACCCACCAAAGAAGCGGAGGTGCTGCTCAGACTGCAGGGCCCAGCGACCGTCTGACTGAGCCACGATTAGGAAGCGGCAGTCGGAATTGTGCCCATCAGCCTCACAGGTGACTCTGCCGTCCTTGTCAGAGGCAAGGTAGCGTCCCAGGTGGCTGCGCAAGTAGACCACCTGGGTATCCTGTGAGTCTTGCTCTAGAGTCCATTTCTGCTTCTTCTTCAAACTTGGTGCTGATGCATTCACCTGAGCAAACAAAGAACATGAAGGCTTTCGATTGTTAGTCCTTACTACAACAAACCTGTGGCTAAAAGAATAGTACAGCTAGTACAGCTACATGACACAGATAAGCATGCGAATATGTAATAATTCTCCTTTTATATCAGTTTGTACCTTGAAGCCAAAGGACTCAGCAGTGAGGTAGCGACCCTCATGGTTGATTAGACCAAACTGCAACTTCAGTGGGTGGTTCCCATTAGCAGGCATCTTCACCTGTGGATTCAGGAATGTGAGAGACAAAGGGAGAACAAGGGGTGACTCAAGTTAGGGATGGGGGAAAGAGCTGGGAAAGGAGAACGAGAGAGGTAAATAGACCTTACATACGATGCAGGAGTGAAAAAGGGGGGGAAGAAGGGTTTTTAAAGAGGTGAGGAATAAGGAAGGAGATGAAGTCATGGAGAATGATGAAATGAGAAAGACTTAAAGACAGGAAATCAATTCATTAAGGTACAGTATATAAAGCACTCCGAAGACCACAAATTCCTTCCCCCGCCCATGGCTTCATTTTAAATTTTTCCAGCTACAGCCTCCTAATTTACTTACAGTGGTTTTGTGGCTTCCCCTCTGCAGTTTCTGCGGCTCTAATTCCAGCTCCCAGATTTAAGAGGCTTTTTTCACCAAGCGTCCTCATGTAATTCTTTCTCTCTCCTCTCCTTCTCTTGCTGGCTCCCACGTTCGGCTGATCGGGTCTCCCGGCTCTCCTCCACCGCTCCTTCTCGTCAGCCTAATCAGGTTAGAGTCAGCAAAGACTTGAGTCAACCTTGATCTTGGTCTTTAGTCCCGACTCTGTCAACCTCTTTTTCTCTGTCGACTAATTTTGATCTCGACTGCTTATCTCCGCTCCTACAGTCGACCCTGTCCCTCTCTCTCTTGTTGATCTCTTGTCCAGCTTCACTCCTGTCCTTGCTTGACTTGTTACTCACCCTGAAGGCTTAATCACCTGGTACCCCCTGACTAGCCCTCCCTGGGTTTTTTTTTTTGCCCCTCCTTTTGCTCCTTTGCCTACTATCTTTGGATCACGTCCAATACTTCCAAGACCCTCTTCTTCACCTTCCTTGAAGTCCAGGCTCTTCGTTTGTCAGACAAAAGTTTGATCAGTCAAGAAGAACATCCTCAGCGGTCCTGTAAATTTTATGGTAGCACATTGAAGGACTCCTTCAGTCTTTCCCTAAACACAAGCTGTCCATCACAACTGAACTCAGCAACAAAGGGTGCTCGCCTCTGTAATCTTAAGCCTCCCTCTGTCGCTTTTTCCTCCCATCCTCTCCTTCTCTCTCTCTGCCTTTTTCTAACCTGCCATGTGTATAATCCTGCCTTTCTCTGCCTCTGCGCTTTATTCTGAGCTCCTGCACTTCACCTCTTTCTGTGACACATAAAGACAGGTAAGTAGAAACAATGCGCACACACACATACACACACACAGCCGGGTAACCAGAGCACTCCCCGTGCCTTTGGGGTAGTTGCCTGAGTGCGGCTCCACTTACTTGCCTATGCTGAGGGTTTAGTTACACACCTTCTCTGATTGCAAGCTCTCTGGGTCAGTTCTAATGGGGAATGTGTCCAAGAAGCCGAGGGAGTCACACTTCACATCTGAATTTGGAAGACAAGTGAAGGGGAGGGAAAGGAGATGACGAGTGTTGTAAAGGCAACAATAATGAGCTAATCAACATATGGGGTTTTGAATGAATGTGTGTGCAGCAAGAGTGCCTGCATGTGTGTGTGTGTGAGTAATCAACCTTGCCAATCAGCCTATGATAAGTCTTCTTTACGGAGTAAACAGACGTGTCTGTTCCTGAATCCATCTAATCCTCAACCCAATCATCCCAACCTGGCTAATCTATTGGCTCTACCCCCTTCCCACTCTGGTAACACACACACACACACACACACACACACACACACACACACACACACACACGCACGCACGCACACACCCTCCTGCTTGTCAATGGCTATAAACATACACATAGACTCAATGACCCACAGCAACATATATGTCACCACCACACACACACACACACACACACACACACACACACACACACACAAAGGTCAGAGGAGGGTCCCAGGGTTCATAGCAAACACCACCCACCCAAAGATTTACTCCTCCTGACCCAGACTTGAACTGCAGTGCTTTTCGCAAAATCTGATAAACAATGCAAGTCACACACACACACACACACACACACACACACACACACACACACACACACCGAAGGACATGAGTGATGTAAGTGTGTGAAGACCAAACAGAGAGACACTCCACATTTCTGAGATGTGACTTCAGTTTCACTGTTTCACGTCTGAAACGCAAAATTAAAGGACCTTAGTAGTTGTAAGCCTACTGTATTTAACCATCATGAGACAAAACGGGAATATAACACTGGTTCGGCAAAAGAAAACACATTTCAAAATCAACAAATTCTCCTAATATGATCAGAATTATCAAGTTTACTTTTACTTGCTCTCAATTATTGAACAGGAGCCTGATAAAGCCAAATAAATCCTCCTTAGAATCTCCTTGAACCAACAGGAATCAGATGTTAAACCTGTGGCTGTAATTGTTTGGTCACATTTGAATCATTATCAATTAAATTTTTACTTAAGTGCTTTTCTATTTTATTGAGAATTTCAAAGGAGATGATTGGTACTTAAAGGGTCTCTATGTAACAAGTTGTAGCAATTTAGATAATGTTTTTTATTGGTCATATGTGAATTGATTATAACATGATGTGAAAAATGAGACCTTCCTTTTTTTCTCTCAGCTGCCCATACAAGTCTGTTAATGATTTGGCAGCGAGATGCTAGTTTAGAAAAAGGAGTCTGCTAACATAAACTAATGACTGGCTTCTACCACAACACAGAAGCTCCACAGAGCCCCTTTAAGTTGATGCTGCCACATGTATGTCATATGTTTTTTAAATTAAAGGCCAAATGATAATGTGCTCATTATAATGAGCTCATTTAATTGATATCTGCTGTTGACACACAAGAAAAATATTTATCGACACTTTATTCAAAACCTGTTTGTGAAAATGATGACAAGTAGTTAATTAGCCAAAAGACGAGCACAAATATATTATTTTTATTTTTGATATACATCATTTTACATCACATCATGCTGATGTACTACATTAGTCTTAATTGGTTAACCCTCAGAGGGTGTTCATGTTCTGCAGACATTGCAGATTAATCTGTCGATCATTTTCTTAAAGAAATTGATCACTTGTTTGGGCTATAACATTTTGGTCATTGTCTCCTAAAGACCATGCTGAAGTTCCTCATATGTCCTGTTATTTTTTACAACCCAAATATATTCAGTTTACTGTCATAGAGAAGTAAAAAAAACAAAAAAACAGAACATATTCAGACAATTGTGCCCTTTATCCTAAAATTGAAGCAACTAACGATTCATTTTAATGGTCGACAACTTATCGATTAATCGTTTCAGCTCTAGTTAGTTTGGTTTTCTTTTAACATGTACAATTTAAATTCACTTGACATTAAAAACTAGTACATTAAATGGAGATTTAGGGATATTGGTTGGGTACAATATGGTTGCAGTTTCACATGTATTTTATGTATTTTATAAGTGCACCAGGACAAAAACACTTGACAAAACACTCTGTTCCACCTGTCTGTTCATCAACATACTTAATGATGTTGATAAATCAGATCACCATAATTGGATCTGCTTCTCTGCTTGGATCTGATCTCCAGTTGGTAAGAGGATCTGCGAGGTGCACACGTGTATGCATATATGTGTATTCTGACTAGTCCTTATCTTTAAAATAACACAGATGACTTACAAATCAGATTTAACACACATTTAAATTCCTGAAAGCCTCATCAGAGAAACATCTTTCTCTTTCTTTCGCTTATTTAAAACCATGAATACACACACAAATATGTAGGCGCACACACATATAAACGCACTAGAGATAGTGGGAGAAAACAGACAGTGCTCACAAATCAAAAAAGTCATATGCTGTTATTGTTATCAGTGTTATTATTTTCATTACTATCACTATTATCACTATTACTGTACTTCCTCCTCATATGTATCCTATCCCACGCATCATTAGCTCGCTCTCTGTGGCCCCCGGGGGCTGCGTCATCGTCTGCTGATGTGCCGACACTCCTGCTGCCGTCTGCGCGGTGACGCCTGTCGATAGCTAACCAGATGTTTTTTTTTTTTTCTTCCCTCGCCCCTTATTCTGGGACGGCGGCTGTGCCAGGTTCACCGTGGCAACCGTGGGATGGTGCTTTAGAAGCCATTACGGCGGTCCTCTGATGACACTCAAATAGCTATCATTACACCTCCTCCAAGGAGACACAGAGGGAGGAGGAGGAGGGAGGTGAGAAGGGGAAGGGAGAGATGAGGCAGGGAAGGATGGATGGAGAGAGAGGTTGTGGAGAAGCAGATGAAGAACAAGAGAAGGAGGTGAAGGGAGGGGGGAGGGGGGCGGAAATGTGAAAGGTGAACGGTGGGAGACAGGTTAAGGGTGCAGGGAGACAGAGGGGGAACCGGCAAATTACACAGGCAGGCAGGGATGGGAATCCAAGTTAAAGATATAGAAGGTGCATGGAAGAAGGGATGAGAGGGAAGGGAGTGACAGAGGGAGAGAATGGGGAATTCAAAATGACCGTTTCTGAGTTAACAGCCTCCAGCCTTTTTCTACCCTATTAAGTTCTATTCTGCCATTACTTGGGACTGCGGGGTGCTGCCTCGTACCCCACAGTGTCCTCCTACTCTCACAGACACCCCCTCCTTCCCTCCCACACACACACACACACACACACACACACACACATCCACAAATACATTCACTCTTCCTTCCACGCTTTTTCCTCAATTTCCTCCTCCAGTCGTCCTCTTTTCCTCCCTTTTTTCCCCCCCTTTAAGTCTTTCTCCTTCTACCTCCTTCTCCTCCTCCCCTCTCTCTCGTCTTCGGTTCAATTCCAGAGGTTGTGAACTGAATGAAAGAGAGATCAGCTGGATCAGTCTCTGAGTCCACCGGTTGTCCTTGTTGTTGCCGTCGGAAAAAAGCACGCCAAAACAAGCTGTAAGCTGTTTCTCGCCGCTGTCTGGCTTTGTTCACATCTTTGTCTGTTTCCTTCCTCTCCGTGCTGACACAGAATGAATCTGTTCCAGTGGAAAAATCAACCTGTGTCAGGACGCAAATGTATACTTGGGACATTGGTAGTATGCATTACATCTCAGCCTCTTTAACCCAATTAAACGTGACTATCTAAGGGAAATCAAAGTGCAAAGGGGAAAAGAACACTGATTATTTTTGTGCGTATTCTGAGTCATAGTTGAGATGTAAGGGTGCCTGCATTAGTGAAAACAAAACAAAAATGTTTGCATGCACATCCTAGGATGGAGAAAAACCCAAGAGTACTCAAACGGCCCTTACTTGTTTCCCCAGAATTCTCATTTCTTTTTCTCCGGCGATATTTGTGCCGACACATGTTTGACTTTTACATGAATGAGGTTGAGAACAGACAACAAACTAAGTCAGAGAACATCTGCAAGTACTTCAGCAACAAACTGCAATTGCTATACGACTGAAATGTCATTAAAGGGGCACTATGTAGTTTTGGATGGGGGGAGGGAGAATTACTTTTAATGTCTGATTTTTCACTTTTTATGCATGCTGGAACATCCTCACGCACACCTGGCACACTCGCAAGTGTAATCCCCCAAACCACCACTGAGGGGCGGTGTCAGCCTTCTGCTGCGGCTCCTCTATGAGAGCTTTGCCTATATGTTTTTTGGAGGTTAAAAAAAGAGAGAGAGAGAAAGAGAGAGAGGGAGAAGATTGATGCTTGGTTTGTCAATGTTGGTGCCTGTGTGACTGCATAGCGTAGGAGGGAAGGACTTTAGTGCTATTTAAAATGGCTGCTTTTTAATGTCTTCTTTTTTGGGGTGGGGGAGAGTCGGGGGCGGGGGGGGGGGGGGGGACTCTGCAGAAACTGAAAGGCGTCAACAACACGTGAAGCGTTATCAACTGTAAAACATCAGTGCAATTAAAACGAGGGGGCTGGGAGGGGATCGGAGCCACCCCCCCTCCAGTTTCAATAATTTCCAGTCAGTTTTAGAGCCTGAATGTGTGAATGTGGGTTATACCTCAATGCTAAGCATGCATTTCTCATGTGCTTTTAATCTCATTGGTTTTCTTCCATGCTGATTTGATTATGATCAGGGCAACGCTGCAGCGCTGCTCTGGCCGCCCCATGTGCTCCCACTATAGTACAGTATATTACCCTCGCTTTTCTTTAAATGTGTCTGAAACGAGGCTTTGAAACAGTCCGGATTAACTGATGTATCGCGTTTCTAAAAACAAACCGCCTCTGAATCATTCATTAATTCACATTTGGCTATTACAGTGCGGGTTTGTGTTTTATGGGCAGAGCAGCTTCTTCCTGTGTGGTAGGAAAGAGTTAACAACAACGGGCTGAACGTGATGAGTGAGGGGACTCTGTGAAAAGCAGCGAGCCAATCCGCGTCAAGATTAACACCTCGCGCGGCCGTGATTGGCCTAAAGCCCGCGCGTTGTTGTTTGGAGCTCTGAGCCCACGTGGGGGTGCGGACCCTCATACGAGCTTTCACTGGCCGAGACCCCGCACTCAAAACCCGCCTGTGGCGCTGCTGGCCGCGTCATTGGCCGAGTCGCGGCGACTGGCTCCTCCCCCCCCCCCAACGCTCCGTTGTTTTTCCGTCTGAGAGGAGAGGAAATATCCCTCTCGCGAGCTCCGTGGGCTCGCGCGGACAGCCGCGCCGCCGCCGCTCCGCATCTATGAGGCGGCGCGCGAACTCAGGTCTGACATTTCGCAGCGACCCTCTTCACGGGCCGAACACAAGAAAAAACACGATTATTAGATATGATATTTAACTCAGCGTCGACGTCTCTGAGCCAGCAGCTTCAGGTTGTTTGACTTCATCGTCTGTATATCTGTTTCTTCATTTTCTCTTCATAAAACAGCCAGCCGCCTCACTCTGCCTCTGTGCTGGACACACACGCGCGCGCACACACACACACACGCACACACACGCACACATACACACACGTGCAAACGCTTCTCTGTGTCATATGTGCAGTTTTGCAGTGACAGGGCCATTAACCTTTAATGAATTAATTATATGAATAAAGATTCAGGTAAGGCTTAATCAAATTTGGTGTGTGAGAGTAAAGCCTCTGGCTCCTATCTATCTATCCATCTATCTATCTATCTATTTATCTATCTATCTAACTACATGAGGTATTGAAATGTTGAACACAGTTTGTTGTACTTTTAAAGGACCTATTTGTAAGAAAAATCAGAGTCTCAAAAATTCACTTTTCTTACAATTGGACCTTTAAGCCTTTTCAAACACAGTTTCTCTTTAGTGCGGCTGTATAGAATGTGGCTGGGACGAACCGCTGTAACAAACACAGTTGTAGTGGTCCAAACTTTGGTCTTTAAGCCGAAAGGAAAATGTGACAGCATGGACTGTGTAAGGGATACTTTAGTGGTCTTTATTACAACCCGTTACGACACAAACACGCATTGGCTCTCAAATCCTGTCCATGCTTTTGCACAAGGCTTCATTTGTTTTTATTCCTCCCCAGCAAAATAGGTTAATGGATCCTCTGTCCTCTCATGAAGAAACCAGAATTGAACGGCGGACAAAAATGAGTAAACAGGATTTTGGTGTGGGTTTCCATTTTAATTTTTACCCATTACCAGTCCGTTGCAGCTTGTCTTCATGGTTATAAGTAGCTGGAGCTGCTGTCAGTGATTAGTAGCTAAATAAACAACAACATCTATTTCAGTTGCAATGCTCGCTGCCTGATTCCGTTTGTTTTTTTAATCGTGTTTTATCAATTTAGACAATGTGATGGGTGTTGCTGCAAAAAAAAAACTTCCCTCAGCAAACCAAATAACAGAATCTGTCTCAAAGTTGCTCAACTATGTGCAATCGGGGCACATTTCTTTAAAATGTGAAAAGGAGTGTGAAAAAAAAAAGTGCAGGCAACCAGGCCTCAGTAGACGCTCACAAAAAACTTGTTGGATTACAAAATGGTGATTCACAGAAACGTGCAGTGCGTTTGAAAGCTTTGACATTGACACGCTGCCAAAACCAGGAACAGGAAACAAAGTTAGTGTAAATGATGAATATTCAGACTTTATTAGAATGTACGTTCAGCTTTGAAAATGGACAGAATACTGGCTAATGTTTCCTGTTTCAGAAAAATCAAGAAAAAGCCTCCATGGTATGGAGCAGAAGCTCATGGAAATGAAGCAGCGTGGGTGGACTTTAACGCTGTATTTGAGACTCATTGTCTTCCATTCAAGTCGTCAAATAAATCCGCAAACAAAGCTACGTCGAATATTTGCCACTAGGCGGCAGAACAGATCCGCATGCTGCTGTAACAAGCCTCAAGGAAGAGTGCCAGGCTTCGGAGCCAAACATAGTGGCCAAACCGCGTAGTTACGTCATGTGATGCTTACTGGCCCAGAAAGCCTTTCTCCCATAAACTTAAATTGTGAAAGAAGCAGATGTAAAATAGAGAATAAAGTATTTTTGGTGTCACGACCCCCTCGGCTCGTTTCACCGTCAGAAATTGTGCAGTTCGGTCTGATAACATTTGGGGAGTCGTATGATTAAACCGTTTTTATCCTGTTTCAAGTTCAGATAAACCGGAATGTAGCTCGCTTGGACAGCAGATGTCTCCCATGGAAGCTGTGCGCAAGATCCAGGATTTTTTATGAAGGGTACTCTGCCTCCGACGCTGCATCCAGTTCTCATTACACATGTATGTCCATGCGCTGCGACAGCATCACAGTTGATGGACAGTGTGTACTGTCACATTCAGCTGACATCATTTTAAGTCAAGTTTGTGGTCCAACATTCAATCTGCTCTTATTTCTCCATTTGTTGGCAAAATATTTGCCTCTTCAGCCTGTCAGGTTTATCAGAGGTTTTTTTTTTTTTTGCTAAACAGCAGCCTATGGAGGAAAGACGGGAGCAGCTCAGACAGTGAAGATGTGGTCAGCAAAACCAAAACAATGAACGAAGAGCGGCTGAAAAAGCTCTCAGAGCTGCAGAGTGTGAATTTCTTCTCCCCGATTTCAGCATTATGAGTGAATCCTTTCACATTACAGAGTCATTTCATGCAGTGTTAATGTCAAAAATATGTGCTAATGCTGATTCAACAATTAAGAACAATTGTTTTTTGTGAATTAGTTCTGCACGTATACGTACCTTTTGACAGGCACGTACACATGCAATTCTTTTAAAAATTGCCTTCCGTGCAGGTAGCCTCACAGAGCAGCTAAGGTGACTCCTTTTAGGATTTCTAGCCCAAGAACATCCCTTCCCCGTCCTCTTCCTCTTGAACTGTTGAATAATTCTCCTAAACTCAGCTCAGATTGAATCTCCTGTCCATTCAGTTCACCTCAGAATCGAGATCAGTCAGCTTTTTCTCGCCTCATCCTATGCCGGAGCCGTGCTGCGGATTTAGCTTGCTTCTGATCCAGCAGCAGCAGGCACGGCGGCCCTCGCTGTGCGGCGGCTGCAGGAGGGGAGCTGGGCCAGCGGGGAAGAGGGATACCCCCTGTGTGCGCTCAGCAATTGTTGTCGTGGCAATGGTGGCCGTAGTGGTGGTTGCCAGGGAGATGGCGGTTGCTTGTCTGACCCGTCCCCCTCGTGCTGTCACCGGCATTATTGATGCACGCCGCTGCTCGGCATTGTGGGAGTGCGGGAAGGAGGGCGGAGAGGACAACGGTTAATGAGTTCAGGAGGAACAGGGACTCTCCCTGCTCTCTTTCTCTCCCTCACCCTGTTTCCTCATCACCTCTCTCTCTCCCTCCCCCCTTCTCTCCCCTTCATTTCTCATGGGTGTCTGTCTTGTGCGAGTGTGCATTAAGAATGTGGGTCTCTCATGATCCATCATGGCAAGATGCACTTTCCCTCTCCTTCACACACACACACACACACACACACACACACACACTCAAGCTCACACACCTAAACGGCGTACGGACGGTGCGCTCACAAAAACATGTTCTCACACACCTTTACTCGCACAGCGTAACTGACTCATTCGCAGCCACTCCTTTCACTCTCTCTCGTTCTCTCTCTCTCTCTTTCACACACACACACACACACACACACACACACACACACACACAGATGCTGCCCTGCTGTTCCGCCTGAAGCTAGGAGAGCTAGCAAGATTAATAATGACCCCTGACTCCCCACAGACAGACCCAAATATACACAGTTTGGAGAGAGAGAGAGACAGAGCGAAGGTGAAGAGAACGAGGGGAAGAACAAGGTGAGGCCAAATGGTGACTAAAAATACACAGTTTAGACACAAAGAAAGACAGGAAACGTATACAGTTTAGAAAATGATGGAGGTGAGAAAAGTAGGAGTGGGAGGAGGAGAGGCAGGAAGCCGAACATGCACAAATGGATGGGGGGGGGGGAGAACATCAACACTAAGCCGGCCCTGTCGCTGCAATTATTGACACCTGAAAATGAAGCTTCTCAGGGTGGATACATCTGAAAACACGGACAAAGTGTGAATAAGGTAAACTCAACTGGAAAACAGCGATGTGAGCCTGGTTGCCTGTGGCTACTCTGATTAAACATTCAACTCCAGTCAAGTTACGAGAGACAGAATCGAGACAGAAGAAGCTACGGTGGACAGCCAGTCCAAACTCCCAAAATGTTGGATCCTACAGTGCAACTCAACAGTGTTCAGACCTAAATATTTGTGTTTTCTAAGTCCACGCTGAGATCAGACTTCAGCAAACTGCTCCAGAACCACACAAGATGTACAAATGTTTTTGCATTCTGAGTGGTAGCTATGATGAATAAACCGGTGTGTGTATATCGGTGCAGCAGCCCAGTGGATTTTGTTACCTTTCAGAAGAGCCAGTGTGGCTGTTTTCAATTTTTGTGCTCAGAAAAGCTAACTGGCCGCTAAGACCCGTCCTACTCTTCCTCCAGCCCTGGTGTCCATTCCCTTTCCCTAACTGATCTCATTCCTAATGCCCGGACATAACAACCAATCAGAGGCAGAGCAAGGCATGTCTTGAATACACATACGAAATTCGCATTGGTATTGGTTAATCTTTTCTTCTTACTCTCTGCCAGTGAGACAATAAACTTTTCCATTAAACCCTTCTTTTAAAAGGCAAGTTTTAGAGAATTGATTTAAACTCTAAAAAAATTTATATGTACAAGATAAATGAGGTAATTATACAAACTTGGTAATATTTAGAGTTTCATAACTGAATAAACAAGCTATTCTCAGAAGAAAATAAGGTCCCCAGAAGACTGTTTGAAGCTAGAAAGGTGGCACAGTCCGCCAAATATAAACAAAGTAAAACAGTATGAAATTGTGTTGTCCTTCAAGGTCAGTTTGTTTATTCAGCTTATTCAGTCATGAAAATGAAGAGAGTTTGTATGTTTTTTAGTTTGTTTGGGCTTAAAATCAGCTGATGAAGATCTTTTGTCTTCTGATTAAAATGTCTTCCCCACAACTACATGGTTCTCCCGTAAGGTTATGGAAAGATTATTGTCACGGTTGACTGCTGGTAGGAAACAGCATCGAGCAGATTGGTTTCTATTGTATCAATTGTCAATTACTTTGTTGACCCGACCAGGGACATAAAACCCCAGTACCACCTACTAACAGCTGACGTTTAATGTGAAAGGGTAAAATCAGCATTCATTCCCCGGTCGAATGACTACTCCAGTCTCACAAGTGGAGTCGCTAATTTTTGCACCCAATTATTGTTTAGCCTGCATTGAGTTTGAAAGAAAGACTAAAGGGAAAGATTGTCATCGTCATTGTCTCTGCCCTCCATGCTGCTTCCTACTGTTCCCTGTTCTCCAACATGTTTTTGACGAATGTGACACACAGAAAAAGAGGCGAACATGTTGAGGCATTAGTAGAGGATTCAGTCTATTTCTAGTAGATTTACCTGTGTTTAAAAACCCTGCATATAGCCGCTAAATTTGGTGTAAAAACAGTGTAAGACGAGGTCCTCATCAGGTAAATGTTGAGTCAACAATGAACATTTAATGTATTAAAGAGACCTGTTATGATGTTGTTTGGTTATGTATGTTTTAGACAGGTTCTTGTGGATGTAAAAGATCTAGAAAGTAAAAAAAAAAAAGTCGAAGTCTGCATCAACAAAATCTCTAGTTCGGCATGTAAGAATTGATTCAGCACAGCTGCTCTGTGGTTGTTGATGGTGCTGGGTCAGGCGTGTGTGAGCTGACCAATCAGAGGAGATTGGGTATTCAGGAGGGCCTTAAATAGACAGGAGCTGAAACAGAGCATTTCAAACAGAGGGTGAATACAGAGCTGCAGCACTGGAAAATATGAGAAAACTGATGAGTTTTTTGACCATTAAAGCTTCGGAACCTCTTCTAGCAGTAACTCCAAATAAAATGATGGACCTGAAAATGAACACAATATGTCTCCTTTAATCTTCCTTGTTTTAATGTTCTCAATGCAGGTGTTGTCAGTCTGTTTTTATGTTGATTTCATTTGACAACTACATAATTATTGTAGAATTTAATTGAGGTTTCTGCTAGCTGAGAACATTAGTGTGGACGCACATTGTTTTCACACGTAAACAGCGCGTGAACGTAGCCTAAAGAGAGTGACAGCGAGAGTATTTGCTTTGACAATGTGTTACTACCTCTCACTTTCTCACGCTAAAGCAGCTGTCTCTTTTTACACACACACACTTGCACGCGTGCGCACACGCACAAACTTATACAAGCTTGTATGCATGCACGTGTGCATGTGCTCACAGATACCAAAACAGGGATAAACAGGGAAACACCCTCATACTCGCTCTCACACACACACAGGCACACACACACGTATATGCACACAGACACATACAGACTCACACACACACACACAAAAGCACCGGCATGGATTAATGTGTTTGGCTCAACTATTTCATTTATTACTGTTGGAGGCCTTTTGTGATGAGGGCATTTTTCAGGTTGCTAACCATTATTCCCTCTAGGCCTCAGGCTCATCAAAGGACTGCGTGTGTGTGTTTGTGTGTGTGTGTCTCAGTGAGATTTACCCAGCCTTATGGTTATGGTCGAACCAAGTAGTCAGATTTTTTCTTTCTATTCTTCAGGGGATTCACATTGCCATTTCTGACTGTACTTAATGCTCCCTCCCCATTTGTCAACACAAGCCTAAGCAGCTCGAAGCCTGTTTGTTTTGCCATGAAAGGGCTTTTTTTTTTTTTTGCACCTCCATCATACCTTGAAATATTGCTGAGTGTGCCACATCCGTCAACGTCCTGAAAGTTTCTGAGAGAGGGGGAAAAGAGCGGGAGGACAGACATGGAGAGAGAAGAAGACTAAAGTGAGCGCTACCACGCCACTCTCTCCCCAGTGTATTAAAATGTGTTTACACTGTGCTCGGATCAAGTGCGGCACAAATTACATGCACATAGAGATATAAACTTAAACCAGATGGAATTGCTGCCGTGAATAATATTTGGTGTTTGGTTCCGTTTTCACAGGCTTGACACTGCCGTTGCCTCAAGAATAAATTAATTTAGTGGTGTATTCTTGATTTTGATTGTTTGCTTGCAGAGGATCATTCTTTACTGGCCAGTGGTGTGTGAAAGTAACAGGATGATTTATTGGAATGTGTCATGGGATAGGACCATGCAATCAGTATCAGTAGCTGGAAGGGTTGACATAGACTTAGACAACTTTATTCCTTCCTTTTGGGAGGTTCCCTCAAGGAAACTGAATTGGCCCGTACGGGGATCGAACCCGCCACCTTGGCATTATTAGCACCTCGCTCTAACCAACTGAGCTAACCAGCAAGTACTCAGCTGAAGGGAGCATGTTTGCTATACCGGAGATTGTCTCACCACTCTCAGTTGTGATTAGTACTTCCTGGTTCAACAGGAAGAAGAAACTACCGTGATGTGTTAACTCTGTTGCTTAACACAGGCTACTGAGCTAGTAACCTTATAAACAGTGCTGGTGTGGGCCTAGTTTTGTGCTGTCGTGCTTTTCATCAATAAACATCATGGCATTATGACCTGGAACACACTCAGCTTGGAAGAAAAGTGAACAAACAACATAACTAGTAAGTTATTGACTGATACTTAGGTGATGTCAGTAGTAAATTTGCATGATGCAGCGTTTAGCTAATCTAATGTATCAAGTCCAGTCAGGAAGACTATCTGTATGTTGCTCATCATCCATAGTTCTCTCTCTCCCTCTGCTCACGCTTCCTTCATAATCAGCTGACTACTGGTCGGTACTCTTTCAGTTTACCCCAGCAGATTATGCCACAGTCTTCTTCAACCAATTATATCATTGCTGCCAAACTTTAAAATTGGGCTCCTCTCTGCTGCACTGTCAGTTGTCGTTTCAGTGCGAATCGTCGCGGTCGTCTTCCGACCCAGTCACCTCCAGCGCCCCAGATCTGAGCTCATCAGAAGCCCACTCCTCTTCCAATCCAGATCACAGATCACAGCTGTTCACTTCATCCATTCACCACCAACTGTGTCCAGACTCCATCAGGGTGATCCTACACCACGCACTGCTTCATAGTGCGATAATACTTATGGTACGATGATGTCATGATAGAGTCTAATTGCCAAACACTTTTCACAAATTTTCATGTCTATGTGCATGTCAATAAATTCTTGTTCACATGTATTAAAAGAGCACTATGTGGTTTTTCAGGAAACCATTTTAATATGAAGAGAACGATCTTCATGGACTGATTTTTTAGGTCTAAACAAACAAAAAAAGCCTCTTTGTTTTAATGACTAAACTTAACAACAAACTGACCTTCAAGGACAACACAATGTGGCAGACCCTGCCAACTTTCTTGCTTCAAACAGTGCTCTGGCGACCTTACTTTCCTCTGAGAACAGCTTGTTCGTTCAGTTCTGAAAATTTAAATATTTCTGAATTTGTATCATTACATCATTAACATTGTAAATATTAAAATTCTTCAAGCTGTTTAAAAATCGACAATTCCTCTCGAAATGTGAACCTTGGTTGTGACTTTCAGGTGTGAAAAGACACCCAAAAACACTGAGTTACCTTGGTTTAAAATGTGTATTTCTCAAACTAATGTTTGAATAAATCAATAAGACTAATAAGAATAAACGTTCGTTCTTGCTACTAACATTTACAGAAGATGTTCAAATAATTGTCTAATTTGGCACACTGCTGACCTGACCTTTACTCTCGCTATCAAGTGCCTATTAAGATCCGTCAGTCTTCAGAGCTGCATTGTCTGAACTGAACGGGACAGTGCGAGTATACACATTTTCTTCTTTATTAGTGTCCTTGAGCACTATGAAATGGAAAATCTCAGCCGGTATTGTGCCGTTGTGTTCCTGTGATTGAATAGTTTTCATGTTTTTGCTTTCAGTAAAGGGCTGGATGAATTGCTGTGGGTTGAGAAAATAAACCTGTGACCCTGTTTGGTCTAAATAATGGGCTGTCACAAATATAACAAAGATTAAAAACATGACATTTTGGTCATAAAAGAGCACTTGTAAGTATGTGATTTTAATGAAAAACTGCATGTGTTACACCCACAAAAGCTACAAAATATTATCATGCATTGATTTAATGGATGAAAGGGCCAGGAGTTAAAGTGGTTTCAAGTCAGAGCGCATAGAGAGACGAACATTTACTCCAACAGCAAATCTGCTCAAATTTATAGAAATACAGTGTAAAATTTGACCACAGATTTTAATCATCCCTTCAACCTGTCGGTGCCACGGTGTCAACCTACGCTGTACAGTGTGAGCGTCACAAAGATGGTATTCAGCGCTGCCATTCACAAACCCACGATTACCAAGGCCGGCACACAAAGATGCAGTCGGTGGAAGGACCTAAAAACCCGGAGCCCTGAGCGTCAGACAGGAGTGTGATCTAATGAGCCGTCTTCTTGGTGTCATGAGAGTCTATTGGGTCCAACGCTTCCTTTGTACAGCTTCGTAACAGCCGAGGAACACGAGGCCATTTTAGTGCATCATTTCCCCATATTCCAAAATGATGAGGTCTGCATGCACACTGCTGGAGAAAATGAAGAGGGGGTTCACAAGCCTGCTATTAGTTTTAACGCTGTCCATCTTTGTCGTCCCTGAAAGAACCGGATGTTTGTTTTTTTATCATGCAAACATGTCCACAGATAAAAACACACACCGTCCAGGGTTTGTCTAACAGCACTGCACAATCAAATGTCTAGTGAGTAATGAGTGCAGCCTCTTAGCTCCAGTCCTTCTCCGGCTGCTGTCGTGCAAATCCTGAACACTCTGGATTTTTTTTTCCTTTTAAACCAAAAATTACATTGGGCAATTAAAAGTAAAGAATTCTTGTCTCTGATTGGATCTTTCAATCAAAAGCATTTCACTCCACTTTGCTTCTAAAAGTGTAATTAATTTTTTTAGTTTATCTCATTATCTATCTAAATTGAGTTCCAAGTCTTTCGCTCACTTTAACAGGCTTTAAGTTTTCTCTTTATCATTACATTATCCACATAACTCCTTGCAAATTAAATCAAAATATAGGAAATAATTTCTAATTAGTTGATTTCAATGTACAGTATGTCCTTGGGGTAAAATGCACTGCACTATCTGTTAAAACACAATAAAGTACAAAGTATTCATTAACAGGAAGTGTTAGGGTTTTTAGTTCGGAGGTAACAAAGGAAGTGTCGGGATGACTGCACGTAGTTTTGTCAATTCAGCATATTGTTAATGTTAAACATCTATTTTATGAGTGTCATTCTCCCACCAGGGTTATTTAAAGGTAATATAAAATGTAACATTTAAACATCTTTGCTATGTTGTTGATTTGTGTACTTTATCCAACATGTTTCCAACAATTTTCAAAAATATTTAAGGTTCATTTACCTGTCACTCTTACTACCAGGAAAGAGTCAGAGAACGAGGAAGGAAGTCGGCGAACGTGACTAAACGTTTTTTCCTCGTCTGTGAACATTTCTGCTCCATCAGGTAGATTTTCGTCAGCAGTAGTGGTTGTTCGTTAAACAGTGAACACAACGAATCCCGTGATCCGACGCTCCTTCCTGACATCATCCAGCTACGCCTTCTGTTTTCATTGTTTATAATTGAGAGATCCTCGCAGCAAAAATGACGTATCGTGCATGTGAGATATGTGACATGTTGCACCGACACTACTCATGACTGTTTCAGCACTTACTCAAATCTCACTGGTCTGGCAAGCTGCTAAAATGTTCCTGGTCTGGCTTGTGAAAGAGTCTTCTGCCTGGGCATGCAGGCAATGTGCAGTATGTTGTGGGTAAGGAGGCATCCTGAGAATATCAACCACATGCGTGTAAATCTATTTTCACAGCGAGCGCTGTCCAGAGTCCATGATGGACGCAGCTAAAGCTAGAGTGAGATATCTTGCTTTCCTCTCATCTCAGGTAAGAGCTGTACATGTGTGGCACTGATCAGGCAGACAGCGAAGATCTGGTGCTGACATGGAAGCCAGTGACAGTGTAATGTTTTTATACGCTTTACTTCCTGTTACATATTTAAAAAAGAATATCACTGCTGATTAGAGCTGAAGCCCATGAAATACCTGTGACTACTGCATAGTCAGTGTGCGCGGTATGTTAGTAGGTGTTCGTGGGGTTTTGTTCTAGTGTGAAAGGAGAAGAGCTGGAGTTCGTTTTTTTAGCCAAACCCAAAAAGGCCAATATCTGTAACCCCCAAATTTTGCCAAATGGGAACCAGAGCCTGGTCAGAAATCAGTCCAGCGTGCGGGCACTCACCTGAGCCATTTCCAGTGCCATTTTTGGTTCATTTTTTGGGCCACCGACATGAGAGGAAAGCTGCGATTGCTAGGAGAACGCTGAGCTGATATTTAAATCAGTCAACATACGGTACAAGACCTTCTACAGCTGTGTCAACCTCATCCATTCTCGTTGCTTTTGTTTATTTCCTGTTAGTATTTTCACGGTATTGCTCACTGGCTACCTTGGAAGATGACGTCCCCGTTCACGTCTCTGCTTAGCTCCAGTTGCTCAGTTGTTTCTCTTACCAGGAGAAAACAGCCAGAGCTGAAGCTGCTGAATGAATGGCAAGAACAACAGGAGAAAGAGAGCGTGGCTGAGTCTGTGCCAGCGTGAGCTAGTGACAGATCTTGTCACTCATAACCCCGGCGCCGGTTAACGGGAAGCTGGTTGTTGGAGCACTTCCTCAGAACTCTCAGATGTGGGCCGCACACACACTTCTCAGCTATCAAATATTGTCTCATCTCTATTAACAGATCAATGCGTATGAACACAGATTGAGTGGGCAGAGAACAAGAGCATCTTGGTCTGTTCTGTTTTCTGACCGGTCACATTTGAGCGGACTGTACCGTGCTCGTAAACACAGTCCACATGGAGCGCAACAGAGGTGGAACACGGATGCAATCAAGACAAATATGGACATCGGTTAACCTGAACATCACTTTGTAAAGAGCTCATATATGTGTTGCTGACGAGTACTGAGTAATGGTAGAGGAGGCCCAGTGTGGGGATTGTGAATGGTAGGCTTTCACATCCGTATCGTCATTAACTTATTTTAAATGTATCAGTAACCTGCTCTGTTGTTTTCACAATCACTGACCGGACTGCAGTGCCATCTAACATGTAAGTGTAATCTTTTTATCTTTATCAGTTGTGGATTTTGTTAGTTTAGGGGTCCTTGATATGAAAATGTGACTTACTGTTCTGAATATACTTAATCTGTATATACATATATATATATATATGTTTGTGTGTGTGTGTGTGTGTGTGTGCGTGTGTGTGTTAAAAAGAAGTGCTTATGTAAACTTTTTGTGCATTTTTGTGTTATTTGTACTGTTTAACTTTTATCATTTCTGGATGGCTACTTTAAAGGTGCACTATTTCATTTTGGGGAGGAGATTTTAATCAGAGGAGAAAGATCTTTATCCATTGACTTTGACGACTGAATACATTGAATAATCAAACACAAGTTCATACTTTGTCAGTTTGTTTGTATCTGCAGGACCCATCTAAGTAGCCACCTCTCTCATGGCGACCAGGGGACCTCATTCCCTTCTGAGGAAATCTCTTGTAATTCATTGCACAAGATTTACCAACAAGTGCTAAAACATAAGCTGTTTTCTACGGAAGAGTGTGTAAATTTCCCCCTATGTCCTTTTTGGTTGTTTACTTTTGAAGGAAAGCACCAATGGGGGCGAAAGCAGCAGGAAGCATATTTTGGGCCTATTTTCCTGTGCTGCTTCCTATGACAGGTACATGACACATCACATCACATCATTTATGTTATTGTTGGAAAGCTGAGTGTTAATCAACCAGCTTTGTGCTTTATTTCAGTTGGACTCTCACCACTTGGGTGTGTGACGTACAGACACAGAGAGATCTGTGGCTTCACAGGCTCATCGGTGGAGCTCTCTTGCTCCTACCCTGAGACATTATCGCCCACCTGGAGGTCAGGATGGTTCAGAAAATCTTCTCCTTACATGAAGCCTGAACCCTTGACACATTTGCCAACTTATTTGAACCGAATGACCTACCTTGAACGTGGAACAAATAACTGCACGCTGAAACTGGCAGACCTGAAAAAGAGCGACGCAGCTGTTTACTACTTTATGTACAGTTACAGAAATTTAATGGGTCGACACGTGGCATGTAAAGGCGTCCCTGGTGTGAGACTCCACATTTTTGACTCTCCTGTTGGCATCCTGGTGGAGAAGCTTGTTAGAGGCCAGAACAGGCCTGTTGCAAATTATACAGTGACAGAGGGTCAGAAGATAAGGCTGACTTGTGTCCCCACCTGCTCCGTGAATCTGAACTTCAACCCAGGCTACATCTGGTACAAGAACAGCTTGCAATTAAATGGCAGCAGGGCGAACTCGCCCTTCTTGTCTTTGGGCTCAGTCAGTAATAAGGACACAGGCAGTTATGTCTGTGTCATGATTGGCTACAAAGATCTCCCCTCGTTTGCTGTCATCCTCGCAGTTCAGGAAAAACCCAGAGGGGTGTCAGACAATCTCCCTGACTGCGGATCAAAAATGGACCGTGTACCGACTCTGACACGTGACTGTGATGCGCAGAACTTCATAGACCCCATCTTTAACTGTTGCCGGACACCCAAAGGCAAAAGAATGTTTATATACTCCATCATGGTCGTCAGTGTTTGTGTTGGATTGGTTATTGTTATAATGGTGGCAGTAATAGTGCTTGGAGTAAAGAAGAAGAAGAGCAGAAGACGTGCTGGTTCAGTACCTGTGCCTCCCAGCCCCAACAGTGATGTCTACATGGATCTGGATATCAACTCCACATCTGCTGTATATGACACACTGGACACGGTGAGAGGCAGCTCTGCTCCCCACGCTGTTTATAGTAACATACGCCAGCCTGAATGAGAAAGAGGTTTAAAAGCAGCCTACGGTTTTGCATCTCATAGCCTCCGTACAAACGTATACATTTCATATTATTTGTACCATAAGTTTTTAAATGTATAATAATCTTGCAACTGCGACTGAAGGTAGTTTTTAATACGATACAGAAATGAACTTGACTGCAAACAAGTGCTGCATTCAATTGCTTTCAAGCTGTAATCACTAGAAAAAAAGACTTATATTATGAAGATATATCATGTAACATTTCTGCATGAAAATGTCTAAAAATGACTAGACCTCTGTTCTATGTTGAGATGTGAACTTACAACCTGTGGACCTATGTTCAAATACTGAGAAATCTGTAATTTTATTCAAGCTAACGGCGCCTTTTCATTTGTCAACTTGTGCTATAACTTCCACTAAAACATCAGATGTGAGAGAGCAAGTAAGGAGGTGAATGTGACTGAATGTAACGCAGATACAACTTTAACACATTACTTCATTCACAAATGTCTTCCTGAGTCATGTCTGATAGATTTTAATCGCAAATGGCAGTTGACGACAACTTCCATGATCCCACGCTACTTCACGACGGCATCAAACTATGTCTTTATTCGATTTCATTGTTCTGGCTCGTGAACCATCCGGTAGTAGTTGAGATATTTCAGGCCTCGTCTGCATGAATATGGGTATTTTTGGCCTGTCAATCTCACAAAAATTCAAGTTTTTTTAGAACACCTTCTGATGGCCGATTGTTCCAAACCCCGATTGCTCTCGGGTATTTGAAGAAAAAGGGAAAAAAAGGACCTCTGACATGGAAAAGCGCAATGAAATGGTAATCCAAGTTGGAATACCCCTGTCAGAAACTCAATATCCACGAAGCCTGGCTTCTCCGACGGAAACGCAGATAACACCGCAGCAGTACAGCAACTTGCACGCTGAACATATACCTTTTATCCTTTCATCACTTTTCACTTCATGTTGTGTTTTTGTCTTTGCAAGTGCCCTTATCTGTTAAATCAACGGTTGCAGTTGCTTGTGAGGCTCACAGACTTTTCCAGAGCAGATGCACTGGGAAGCATCGGGAATACCGACTCGGAAATCACGACTTTTGACTTTCTATTGATTGCGGCATTAGCTTACTATGCATGCTCAGAATGTTCTTCTCTGGTGTTTGTCATGTCGTTGATGTAGACTTTATCGCCACCTGCTGGCCTGGCATGCTTGTCTGCAATGGATTTTACTTTCTCATTTCTGCAGAAATATTTTATAAGACAAAGGTCGTGTATTTGTTTAAACCGAGCCGGAGAATATCTGTTTTCAAAAGATATTTATATACATGTGTAGACAGGGCTTCGGTCTGGACCAAAGCGGTGAACTGACCGCTCACCAGACGGACTGACATACCAACCCCGGAGCCACACCGCGTGTTTAAAAATGATCAAAGCCTCAGAATGCATGTGGTTCAGCTTTCCCAAAAGTATGCTTTAAATTCTTCACATAAAAAAATATAATTCAATTTTCAAAACCTTATGGGTTTCATACTCATTTTGAGTTTTGTGAGACAAAATGTACAAACCTGAATGTGTGTGTTTGTTTTTGCATTTATTTACCTGTTTTATGAGCGTTGTTCGGTTTAAGTAACACAAACCTTTGAACATGAGTTGGATCTAACATGAAAAAAAGGGCGTATCTAACTGCTTTTATGTCTTTATGTCATCCCTCTCCTGTTTCCGCGTGTGTGTCTCTGTACCTGCATGTGCCATCTTCCGCTGTGTGTGTGTGTGCTCAGTAGCTCCAGCTAATGACATAAGTAAGCAGACGTGTTCAACAACGTATCGGTGCATGTAAACATTGTACGCTGCAGCAGTTTCCTCCTCCCTCCCTCCTCTCCTTCTGTTCCTCCATGCTTTTATCTCTCCTCTTATCTCCTGCCCTCTAAATCTGCTCATCCATCGCTCCGTGCCTCTTCTGTCTCCACTCGCCTCTATCTGTTTATCTGTCTTTTTTACCCCGGGCATTCAAATCCTGCCCTGCTGCGCTTTCCTTTCCTTTCCCCCTTCTCTCTCTTTATTGTAATTTCCCCTCTCCCTTTTTTTCCCCCTCCTCTTCTCAAACACCTCCACTGGCATTATTTATTTCCTTCCCGCAACTCCATCTGTCTGACGGTCTGCCTCGCCTTTTCAGCCACTCATCCACCATCACTCTGTTGCTGATGTGGTGTGATGGAGGAAGTAAATAAACAGAGCCAAAGCCAGGAATCCTTGAAAGATCTTGTCTTTGCATGAATGACGGTAATTCATCACTACCTTGTCTGTCCCCCCCGCTGTTTCTGCTGCGTACGGTGGGGGGAGATTTATCTCTAATTGTTACGGTGAGTCAGGTGATCGGGGAGGGGAGGAGGGAATGATTAAATGTCACCAGTAGTTTGATGCCACCTGGGGCCAAGATGCCATCTTTGTTTTGGGCTTTGCAGTTTGCCACTGGTCGGATGGATGTGTTTGGCTTACAGGCAGGTAATCTCATTTTGACTACACCTGCCGACAACGCCTTTTTTTTCCATAAAAAGAAGGGCCGTGTGAGATGAAAGTGAGAGGGATAGATGTGGTGAGTGACTGCAAACAATAGGTGGTGAAAAACAGAGGAACTGTTCCCGTTGCAGACACCATGCACTCAACCGCCCAGGCTTCCTCCTTCCAGGTATTCTAATTGGGACTTCACCGGCCGACAGTGACTTCCTTCCAAGGGGGGGGGGGGGGGGGGCAAACTCTGAAAAAGTTCCTCTGTCCGGTTGTGAGGTGTAAGGCGAAAGTGGCAGGGATAGATGTGATGAGTAATTGCAAACAATAGGTGGTGAAAAATAGAGGAAATATCCTCATTGTAGAAATCCCCCACCAAACGTAGGCTTCCTCCTCTACCCAGCCCTCCCTCCATACTTCCCTCCCTCCCTCCCCCCACCTCAACCGCCCCCCCCCCCCCCCCCTTCCCATTACCAATTAGCTCTGAGGCCATAATGGATGTTGTTTGCCGTGTTTCCCTGTCAGCGGATTGAATTAGCGCCTCTGCCTAGCGCGAACGTTTGTGTATGTGTGCGTGAGTGATCATCTTATCGGCTCTTAGTACAGTAATGAAACACAGTTATAAATGGCTGCAATCCTGTTAACAAAACAGCACCTGAGTGTAGCCCGCTAGATAAATCAGAACTGGGCCGTCGCCACACCGACCCCGGCGGCTGTTGCTAAGGCGCGGAATCACCAGGAGACAATTGAATCATTTGCTCACTGTCTGATAAAGCGTCTGTCTTTAACAACCAGATCACTGCTATAAAAAATAACACTATTTGCTATCAGTGTGTTTCACCCACCCCCCACCCCCCTCGCAGGGTTTCAGGAAGCACCTACTTGCATTTCTGGTTTTGTAATCGAGCTGATATTACAGAGAAAACGGCAGCGTGTTTCTTTGTTTTGCAACATTTGGAGCTTTAAACGCAGCCTCTGCTTTGCTTCTGGTCTTTCTTCATCGCACCATGGTGATATGGGTTGTCATGCATGCACTCTCGCTCTCTTTCTCTCTTCCTCACACACACACACACACACACACATTCCTCTGTCTTTGTGCTGGGGGACTATTAAGACAGTGTCTAATGCTGCGACATACTCCAGTGCTCACACACTTAATTGTGTTAATGTTTGAGTTCACATAATCTTTCAAGGCTGTCATTCTCTCAGATTATTCAGCCCTGTTTTCAATTACTGAACGCCTTGGCACTGTAGGCCCAGAATGCATGATATACCTGTCCCTGTGCATGTGTGTGTGTGTGTGTGTGTGTCTGTGTGTGTTTTCACACCGTTGTTTGCGCGTGTGAACTAAACCAGAAAAACAAAGATTGAGGATGAAGTAGCATGAATTATTCTTTCATGCTGCCTTTTTATCAGTTACTTATTCTGCTACAAGGCTGTGTGTGTGTGTTTGTGCATCTGAACAGTTTGAGCGTGCGCGCACACGTGAGTGTGTGTCTTTGTGTATTTGCACAAGCAGCTCAGGCTTTCAACGGCCAGTCAGATGAAAAATTGAACAGCTCCTCCTCCAGCTCATTTTGAAACCTGTCTGCAATAGTTTTGGCTACAGTCACCGATCACACCACATCATCAGTTATTGAGTGAATGCGAGAAGAGTGAACTCTGTTAGCGTTTTCGACACACGCACACACACACACATACTTACAAACACACACACGGACACACAGATACTAAGCAGCGGAGCATGAGTCAACTGTATGGGAACAAGAAAAATAAAAAACACATAGCGCAGTCATTACGTGCTGAGCAGAGCCCACTCAACCACAACACAGGTGTGCCTGTGTGTAATAGATAGAAAGAGATAATGCAGTTTGTGCAAATGTGTTTTTGTGTGTTCATGTCAATCATCCCTCTGTTTCGTTCCTGCCAGTCCACAGCAGGAATTTCCTCACCACGGTTTACCTGTCTCACAGAGTTGTGTAACTGTGTGGGGATTATGGCTGGATATGATGTGAGCAGGTGAAAACAATGTATTCTTCTGCACCGTGTTCTAAAATTACTTAATGATGTCGTCCATAACGAGTAAAGATTAGCAGTGATAAACTGTAGGTGTTGTGTTGTTTCAAGTCTGCATGATGGACAGCCGGAATAATGCACTGGGATAATAGTAATGTCCATATAACATGCACTTCTCTGTCAGTATGTGTTTAAATGGTGGCAGCAGCCTACACAGTAAAGAACTTCATCATCAAACCAGACTTATATTATATATTATCACACTGCTGTGGACTTTGGTTTGATTTACCAAAAACCGACTATCTTGTAAGAAGGACATGGTTGCAATATTTCCTCACTTAACCAGTAGACAAGGACAAAACAAACACAACTGAACTGAAACGGTGGTTTCATAAAGCGGCCCTGACAGCTCAACACCCTAACCCTAATATGGTTAAAACAACTAAATTACAGAAAACACAGACAAATACAGAAAAATATCGAGCTTGCCCTATATTTGAGTAAGTTTCTCACAGATAGCTGAATTCCTTCCTGATATCCAAATCGTGGAAAACACCAAGTGTCATTTTTTAAGGGTCTTTGATAGGGATGAGCAAGTACACAAAAATGTGCATCTGTATCTGTGTCTGTTTAAACCAACTAAATTATATGTAGCCTATCTTTACCTGTACTTGCAATGGGAGGGGCTTAAACCAGAAGTGGGTGGTGCCTAATCTAGAAATTGTTGATCTCAGCCTCAAATCGATGTGGGTTGATATTTATTAATGATTAGAAATCTATTTTTTTTTTTTTTTTGGGGGGGGGGGGGGGGGGGGGGGGTTATAGAACGACCTCTGAATTGAGCTCCCTCATGATTTTTGACCAAAAGACTACGAGAACTATTTACAAGAACTAACTCCAACCAGCAGTGAGGTGTACAATGATAAGAGTGATTCAATGATCCCCTTAAAACTTTGTGTCCGTCGAGCACTCACTCAACCCTCGTCTATTTACCAAGAGACAATTAACAATTATGTTGCACGGTTTCCTACAATGCTGACCACAGAAGACCATCACCATGAAGAATTGTGTTCTCGCTAGTGCTGAAGTCTGACTCATCTCACTTGTAAAGAGGAGTATGCGTTCGAATTAACCCGCGGATGACCTGCAACTGAAGACATCAAAAGTGAGGCCGACTCTTCTGTTTACTGCTAATTATCTTTGAATGTCAAAAAAGGTGTGAGAGGAGTTGTCATACCTGTAATCGTGCAAGGACTTCGCCCTTCTCAAACACTCTGTTATCTGCAGCAGAAATGTCAGTTGTCCAATGAGCCTGTCCTGTATGTTTTGCATAGTGTGTAGATTAAATGATTTATGGCTACTATCTGCGTAACTGACGAGGAACTCTTTCCTGTGGATGGTTGTGTTTATCTATCTAGGATCACCAACAGGGTGTCACTGTGTGCACCGAAGTTTCTATTGTTCTTTCCGATAAGTACATAGGAGGAGAAGGCCTATAGGGAGAGAAGAGAGGTAATCTCACTACGCTGACAGATTTATGAAGCTCTGTCTTTGTAGGTGGTTGGGCCAACATCCCTGAAGGTTTCTGGAGTCATAGCTTGTGAAGGTGGACTATTTTATTAATACCTGCAGTTTAGCTACTCTCAAGAGGCATTTCATGTAAAAATACACTCATCCTATTTCATCAAATACTTTCTGCGCTAGCTGACTTGTAATAAAAAATGTTGACGGCTTAGATAAGTTAGATAAAGTTATACCATTGGTAAGCAGTTAGGTAAGTTAGTTGTACTTCAACTGTATTTTGAGACACCCATTAGATACATTGGCTTGAATTTGTACACAAGTAAGTACTCTTACAGTCATTACTTATGAATAACAAGGCTGGCCTCACTGTTTAAAGGATACATTCACCCAAAAATGAAAATTTGGTCATTATCTACTCAACAAAATGCGGGTTAGGGTTAAAATAGTGGGGTGATTTTTCATAGACCACAAAACATTTCTGGAGCGTCAAAGCAAAACAGCATGGCCAAATTCTCCAAAATAACTCAAGTAGATGAGAAATGTATATACATACAGTATATCTTCACTGTAGCTGCAAGGCTCAAAGTGCCGGAATGAGCTCGACAGCATAAATGGGATGTCTTTTTAAATCTTAGTTTCAATCGCAGGTATTGGGAGCCTGGTGACGCATCCTGCGTCAACATTTGGATGTTGCTGGATGAGCTGTATGGAGCCATTATATTCGGGTTTTTTTTTTTTTTTTTTTTTTTTTTTTTTTTTTTTACTTTTAAAACAAGTTCCCATCTGCTTCAATTTTTTTTTCTGAGAATGATGCCACAGTGGTTCACTCTGGAGCTCCAGAAATGTTTTGAGGACTATGAATCTTCCCCTGACTTTTGGCGTGGGAGTGAGAAGATAATGACTGAATTTTTATTTTTGGGGTGAACCGTTCCTTTAACAAACGCTCAATAGATAAAAACAAAGGAAAAATAGGGAAATCGACCAGAAAATGAGCTCAACTGAATTTCATTTTCTCTACTAACATGGGAAACAGTGGACCGCTATTCAGTAGAATACATTCTCATTTTAAAACAAAATGCAAATGAATTTCCTCAGTTGCTCAGGAATCCAATTTTCCAGAGAAGGATTTTTTCTTTTTTTTTCACCTGTCTGTTTCTGTCCTTTGACAAACAGGGCTAAATAGCGTGTTGGGGCTGACCCTTTGTAAACAGGCTGTGGGTCCGGTCAAGGCTGCAGGAGCCTGTTAGAAGAAGGACAGGCCGCCGAGACAACTGAGGTTGTTTGCCATCAGGTGTGTGTGAAGATATCTCCAAACATTTGGACCCTGGAGATAACAACATGCCAGAGAGGGGGAGGCAGAGAGACAGACAGAGATGAGTGTATTTCCCCGGGACCACCTAAGCCGCTTAATCAAGATGTGACTGTGTGTGTGTGTGTGTGTGTCTGTGTGCCTGTGTGTTTGTAAGAGAGAGAGAGTTTCTGTGTGTCTGTATGCGCCCGAGATAAAAGGCGGTGAATCAGAGGTTTCCCTCATCCTGATCCCCTATAGCAGGTGAAGCTAGGTGCGTGTATGTGTGTGTGTGTGTGTGTGTGTCTGACAACTGGGAGGCTGCTCCCACAGCCCCCATCACATCACCCAGACCATGGAGACCAGACCTGCACAGAAGTAATGAGCAGTGCTCTGTTGTGTCTATGTCACTCAGTGCATATGTGTGTGTGTGTGTGTGTGTGTGTGTGTGTGTGTGTGTGTGTTTGTGTGTCTGTCTATGGGGGCGAGGGACAAACGTTAGTGCTGTGATGTTGCATTAATTGCGTGCAGAGTCTTTGGTTGCCTCTCGCACAGTTAATGAAGACACGACACGGCGTTCAGCCCTCTCCGACGCTCCGCTTTGAGTGCCACTGTGGCCTCCGCTGCATTTGAGCACTGTAATTTGGCTTTTAAATGAAATAAATTAGTTATCTGGGAGATCCTAAGGATTACGATTATCATTATTTTTCCCTTAGTGACAAACGCCACGCTGTGATTGGTTAATGACTTTCTTCTGAGTGGCAGCCGTCCTATGGGGTCGTCCGGAGCGAGGAAAATGGAGAGGGAGTGGAAGGCGCCAATCTGTCCGACTAATGAGGTGCAATTATATCACTGACTGTCTGTTGACGTGACCCCACCAAAGCCCTCTAAACACACACACACACACACACACACACACACAGACGCACACACACACAGTTTTATCAAACCCCTCAGCGACATAGTTTTAGGTGGTCGCGTGTGGACATTAGCTGAACTGAGGGCTAGCTAATAGCAAGAGCACATTTCGGTGATTTATGTCTTACCTCCACTCCTCCATTTAGTTTAGCTTATGGTCATTTTCCATTTTGACCAAGTGTTTGTCGTATCTTGAGAAATAATACTGTATACGGGAGAATTTTTTTTTTTAAATCGTCCATTGTGAGTGCAACAGTGTTAAAGAAATACAATGCCAAATGCTCCAGTGCTTCGTTTTTACCTACTTCAACCTTCTACACAGGACCACACACACTGCTCAAGGGCTCCTCAGTGAACCTCTGCAATCTTCGGTTACCCATACTACCTTTCTGTGCCTACATCTGCAGAGACATTTACACTTATCCTTCAAATGTAATTTCCATGTAAGTCTCATAGGTTTCATTCATTCAGAACTGCAAATGAATGTATGTTTCCATCCACTGCTGCTGTGCAATTATTAGGAGTTGGTTCGTTGAGATAAACAGCTGGTGGTGCTAATTTTCCAGTCAGGTGCCATTAAATGTAGAAGAAGAGGATGGAGAAAATGGAGTAATTTAATGAGTGCTAGTCAAACCTTAAAAGGTGCACAACTGTTTTCATCTGCGCTGGTTTTTCTAATGGAGGCCTCAGCTGTAGTGTATGTCATGATGTGTTTGTTGAGTCTGGTTCTATTTCACTTTGTCCCATTTTGCTTTGGTTGATGAGCCAACTAACCATCTTAACTGAGCGTGAAAACCATAGAAAATCCTTAGCCCTGTGCTGTGGAAAACCAGAGTGTACTAGCTTATCTGGTGCAAAGGTGTAGAATGTAATAAACAGTGTATGACAATAATAAGTACACGACATGTGTCACATTCTTGACGAGGCTCCATCTGAACAACTGAATGGACCAATGGGCACCAATCTATAATGTGAGTCCTTAACCCTTTAGGTTTGTTATGGTCTATGGTTTGTTTTACATGTTTAGCCCCCCTCAGGTTGGATGAAAAAGGCTGCTGCTTTTTTATTTTAATAGTCATGGTACAAGTTTTTAGATGATCTCTATAGGTGGTTGTCAATCCACCTTCTTTTATGCGTACTTTCAGTTTGCACAGAAGAAACAAGAGTAGAAATGGCAAAAATCTGCAAAACTTTCATGCTGTCCGCACTTATAATAATAAGAATTATGGAATAATAATGGAATAGATAATGGAATTATCTAAAAATATTCATCCCTGCACAATTGTCATGCGCAGGGAAGTAAGCTGTAGAGACCACAACTGTTTTTGTACCAGGCTGTAAACATGTGTATTTCTACTGTAAAGTTGGGCATTTTAACATGGGCTCTTATGAGGATTGACTTATGTTTGTAGCCAACCTCAAGCGGCCATTCCAGGAATTGCACCTCACTGTCGCCGCATAAATTATATCTTCAACATATTTTTTTGTCTCCTGTTGTACTGAACCATGACCCTTAAACTTAACACATGTCTTTCATCGCCAGTGACATTTTTATAGTTCATTTGATCAGCGGGGAAATTGTTGTTTTTGTATATTGACATATATGTTGTCCATCAGCAGTCTGAGAGCAAAAATCAGTATTGGCCTTAGCCTTTAAAAACCTGGTGAAAGGCCTAGTGTATCTATACATCTGTGTGCAGGGGAGAGTATACCTGGGGAGAAAACACTACAGAGAACCTTTGACAAATAAAAGGTGGGAGACAAAGGGGAAAACTGAAAGGAGGAAAAGCATCACAGGGGCCATGATGGAGAGAAAAACATCAATACTGTGTGCATTTAGAGGAAGTGAGTGAGAAAGAGAGAGAAAGACAGAGCCATGGGAGAGAGGCAGGGAGCTCCGCTGAGAGAGAGAGAAGGAGACTTGAGAATCAAGAGGGGAAGTCTAAATGAGATTATCTGAAAGAAGTCGAAGACAATGAGAGAAGCATTCAGAGAAGCAGACAAAGGGACGAGTGGAAGGCTTTCTACAAACTGAGCAGGGAGGAAAAATCCAGCCTAGTCAGTTCCATGGATTCTGTTCAAGCTGAGCTTCAGTTCTGCTTTCAGGGTGGACATAAAGACTTCTAGTCTCCATTAATATGTGAACATACATTAATTAACATCATCATTTTACCTGCATATTCAGGTAAGGTATCCATGGTGATAGGCTGAAAGACCACTGAGATAGACTTGTTGAAAAAAAGACACAATGGAAACATAAAAATACAGCTACTCCCGAGAGATCGAAAAAAAAAAAATAAACGTTTAAAGACAAAGCTTTTCCATAGTTTTTTTTATTATCCATTATGATCAATACTCCCCTGCTCTTTTGTACTTTTTAAAATGATTGGATGGAATGGATGTCTATTACACACATGATTAAGCTGCTGTACATCACACTTAGTATATGATTATTTGTTGGATTTGGTCATTTCATGGAGATTACTGATAATAAAAAAAACCATAGAAAATCATTAGCCATGTGCTGTGGAAAACCAGAGTGTACTAGCTCATCAGATGCAAAGATGTTGAATGTAATGTACAGTATATGTATATAAGTACGCAATGTGTCTTACCTTTTAGGTTTGGATGGAAAATTAGTATTGTTTTAGTTGGGGTGCAAGTTTTAAGATGATGTTTTCCAGCCACCTTTTTTTATGTGTACTTTCAATTTGCACAGATGAAACAAGAGTGGGAACAGCAAAAATTATCATGGGCAGAGCCCGAGCCTCTGGAAGAATAAACACTCGGGGGTCAAGATGAACACAGTGTTTGGGATTTAAAAGTGGATTTCTTTTTCCTCGCCTGGCTGAACATATGTGTGAACACAGAGCCTTTGCCTTGGACCTCGCTTGCTTGGTAGCATCCAGCTAGTTAGGTTAGTTTAACTACCTGGGCTCGCTTCAGCTCCACCCACACTCCACCATTTTGCCCACTTTTGATTAGCAGGGAGTTAGGCAGAGTCTGGGACTGTCAAGGTGGTGGCAGCTGGCACTAGCTACTTTCACCTTCATTTTTGCTCTTCAGAAACCTGCGAGTGACACCACGTTGGCTCTGTGCACTATTTTTTACAGTCAATGGTAGTGGCTCAGATCAGGTTGTGACAGGACCTTTGTTGCAATTTCCTCCTTGTTTGCTTCTTGACTCTACACTATCAACTAAAAGCAGAAATTCCCAATCTTATGATCTAAGAGTCTTCTCCCTTCCATTTCTTTCATGGTGATGAAACCTCTGAAACATTATTTATTGTACTGTAGGTCATTAGGGGACACTCGTCTCCCAGAGAGATGATATTTCTTTGCAAGATGGGAGTTAAACTCACAGCCCTCACATGACAATTAATTTACAGCAAAACAGATATTGTGTGATATTTAGCAAAGATAATTTCATCTTGATATATTGGCTCGAACGTAATAAAACACACACTCCAACACACACACAACCTTTGCACCCTCTCTTTTGACTGTAAAAAGCAGCAGTAATGGAGAGCCATGCACCGTGTCAAGCTGTATTTTACATTTACAAGCATATCTCCCAACAAGCCAATCTCAGGTGGTGAGGCCAGATGAGGCTGACTATATCACGGCCCATCTAGTCAGCAGTTGCTGGCCTCATAACACGGCCTGTATCTGAGCAGAAAGGATATTTAGGGAGCGATAGAGAGAAAGATGAATGATGGGTGGAAGGGAGGACGGATGAGAGAGAGGGAGACGTAAAAAGAGAAGGCTCATGTATAAGAGAGGTCTTAAAGAGCAGAGAGGTTGGTTTCAGCGTGTTTAAGAGCTTGGCAGAGTAAAGGCTACCGCTACTGCGACTGTGGTTTCTGGGGAATCACTGTGTGTGTGTGTGTGTATGTGTGTGTGTTTCTGTGCATGTGTGTGATAGGGGGAAAAGGATCCAGGGTATTTTCCTGGCATTTGATGGACAGCTTAACGCTTGGCTTATAAAAACAGCAGAGCAAAATGTTCCACGTGCCAAAGGACAGGGGGAGGTCACACACACACACACACACGCGCGTACACACACACAACATGCATAGGCCTACACGCAGATAGACACTCGCACAATAAAAGTGAAGTGTGGAGTTTTCGTCTTATTTATTAGGGATCCTGCGGTGTGGGTGAACAGTCACTGGGTGGTGGGGCAATGCAAGCGAAAACCAGATGATGTTTTCCTAACATTTCCCCCGATTACATCCAACATCTCCCGTCTGTAATCAGATTTTCAACATTTCCCTCGAGGGGTTGGGCGAGCCTCTTAAAAAACCCTCGGTGACCACATAGCCTCTACCTCTTGCTGAAACTTGCCACTAATAAGATCAAATGTGACACTTCATGCTGTATTGTAATTTGCCCACAATTAAGGACACTGTGAGAGTAAAGGAGATCGTTTGCACAATGGCAGACGTCACTTGGGCTTGATGAGGAAATTCCCAGATGAGTGAGTTTCATCCGCCACCTTTCTGATTCTGCAACACACTCTTTGGATTGTAAGTTGTTGGGTTGGGGTAGGTCATCAGCTGCTTGCCTTTTCTCATCTGGTCTTCTCACTGTCCACGTCACATTCGTATCACCACCTCATTCTTCTCCACAAACATCCGGATCGGTCCGGCGAACCACGTTGGTGGTGACTTTTACCCCACTGTGTTAAAGCCAACATTGCACAAGCTCTCATTTTCACTGCACCCTACCTCAGTGTCCTCATTCGTATTCCAATCCCAACATGACAGTCTTGAACAAGTGTTACAACATTTTGTGTTGTTGCATTTTTGTTGGACGATTGAGCAACGAAATCAGAGGCTTGATTGAAACAGCCAGTTGGTTTAGGACATTTTCCTTTTTCAAAATGCATAGTTGCACCATCAGGAGAGGCAAACGAGGCACATTTTAGGGGCCTCCCCAAAAACATTTGGGAGAAGGGGCCCCTGGTGGCCACTCATTGGCACATTTGGCAATAACAACTACAAACCTCTTTAAACCTCCCATAAAGCCACTGTACTGTGCACCGCTGCTGCCTCAAAATAAATGCTTCATGTGGGAGTTTTTGCAACAGATTCGAGAGTCGCCCCTGTCTAAATGAGCAGAAAAAGTGAAGTTTTATGCAATTATCTATCTAATTTATCTGATCTTTTTGGTATCTCCAGTTTCACACATTACATTTCGGTCAATTCTGTATATAAACTCATGTGTACATGTTTTTCTTTCATATATTCTGAGTCAGCAAACGTTGTACTTTCATACTAGCAGCCCGACTGTATGAAAGAGTGAGATGCTGCAATTGATTTCCTAGACTAACGAGAGTGATGAAGTATTGATTGAATGAATGAGAAAAGAAGTAGTAGTAACAGATGGCCTTATGGTTGTCTGATGATTACATGATGAAGAAATGGTGAAAAGATTGAATGACTAATTTTATTGTAAGCAGTTGTCACGTCATGATTCAAGTTTGACAGCAAAGAACACGTTTTTCTAATCTGACTTTTATTGCATCTACCATCTATCATATATATGAAATGTTCCTGAGTTATAGAATCATCCCAGTGTGATTCAGGCAAGTCAGATGTGTAAAAGGACCTTCTCAGGATGAAATAATCAAAAAAGCAGACCCTAAAAATAGCAAAATCCACAGCAATGGATTTGTCTATCAGGCAATTATTTAGTTTTTCTCCAATTAACTTTACTGCATGAAAACTGACAAGAACTTTCAGACATTATTCAAATATGTTTCAATCATTTTAACACACAATGCATAATTTCTGCAGCAATGGGTCTCTTTTTCAAAGCTTAGAAAAAGACATTTGTCAAGTTGTGTGCTCAGGACTAGCTCTGGTGGAGAGAGTAGGGTGCAGAGCCAGACGTTCTGGAGGAATAAACAACCGGAGTCACGACGGATTCTGCTCTGAAGCGCTTTTTTTTTTTTTTAACTTTTAGGATAAAAAAATTATTTATCTTGACTCCTGTTTATCAACCTGACTGATAATGAATGTTTAAAAAGTTTAATTCACGTTAAGTTCAGTCTTGGTTGCCAATTGTCTTTTCCTCATGAAGAAGCAATGGAGGAACCAAAAAATATGCATCAGTACTTTGAGTGAACTTGTGGATTTCTCTGGGTTTGAACATTGTTGGAAATATTTGGTATATGGTAAGTACATAACTCAACAAAACATGTAACAAAGGCTAAGTTGTTTTGAGACATTCTGAAGCAGAATTATTCCATATTTTATCCATAAACAAAGATTTGACAGATTAAAAATTGTTAAGAAAAGCAAAGTTGAAACCCGGTTTGAGAGATTTCAGTCATGAAACCAAATTAAGCCAGCCCAGAGATACTACAGGCACACAGTCAGACTACATAATGTGGTGATTTGTTTTGCTCATTTATTTTAGAGCCTGTCTGAAACGTGGATTCCCTTTAGGCCACCATACGAAAAGAAAGTATAGGTTAGCATCGTGTCCGCCCCAAATTAAACAGGCATCCCTCAGGCCAGACATTAACAAGGTGTGTCAACCCTCCAAACTTTCTCACGCAGCTTGAAATTAACACCTACATTGGGTTAACCAATGTAAATGCCAGAACACAGTTATACAATCATCTGCCTGAGCTCAACATTCACTTCTACTGAAGTAACACGGGCACAGAATGAGCCAACATGCTTTGGCCAATCCTTGTGCAACAGAGGCCTAAAAACTTTTGAATGCAATAGCTGGCCACATATTATTGTATAATGGCCACCAGGATTCTAGGTTAACTTGATAGATAAATGAATGTGACACAAATCCCTGTAGCCACAGGAATGACCTAATATTGGACGATTGCGCGCCTCACAATTCATGTCCAATTCAGTCACTTGGTGAAATTGCAGAAAGCAGTGTGCCCCCTTACATAGTATAAAGTATAAAGTTGGTAGATAGGATGTAGAACAGCCGATTTTTATGAAGGAAAAGAGAATTGATATCTTATCACTGACCTGACAATGGTGATCCTGGCTATACCTTAACCATGTCTTATTTACCAGAGTCATCTAACATCTGCTTTAAATCTGGTTTCTTCTCCTTTAAAAGACAGTTGCTTGAGGTCTCTTGATATGATGACCCAAAATGGTGTCTGGTGGAGGGTTCACACCATGCAGTCCCGGATCACCTTGAACAACTGTCCATGTTCTGGATATCACAAAGACTAAATTCATAGTTTTTGAGCGAATGCCTCCATTAGGGGACACTAAAGTTTGCGATCCTTGTCCAGGTGGTGCTTTCGTGAGGACAGGTCTTTGCCCATTAAAGCAACATCACTGCCGGCTGGTTGTGACTCACAGGAAATGAAGGGATCTTCTTTAGCTTTAATCACAAGCAGAGTGTGACGAGGCCTATTTTCACAATCTCTGACAGAACAACCAATCTGTTCGCTCCCTCCCCCCCTCCATCCATACCACACTTACTCTGTCATAACGAGGAGCTGCCACTCAAGCCGCATCGCGAGCTGCACTTATTGCAACACCGGCGAGGTTACAGGACGAGCCAGCTCAACTGGGATTAAAGTCTCAGTTGCATTTGTTGAAACAGAGTTTAGAGCAATACAGTGGGCAAATCTGGAGGAAAGAGTTGGGGAACAAAGACTGCCTGTGCTGCAACACGCTGGATGGGCCAGATGAAATTTAGCTTATGAATTGAAACACATGCGTTATGCATAATGAGCAGAGGCCGAAGGGAGAGAGAGACAGAGAGGAGACATCTTGTCATCACTAAAGGAGAGCGATGGAAAGATGGACAAAGGAGATGTCCCAAGGGACTATGCACTCATTCTGCATGGCTGCCTATCCGTCACCATGGAAACTGTGTGTGTATGTGTGTGTATGCACTTGCGACCAACAGTGAGCTGGAGGGTGTGTGTGTGTGTGTGTGTTATGAGGAGGGGGAATAATATGTAGGTGCTATGCAGGGGAGGCCTCCTACTGTGTTAGCAAGAATACCTTAGAAACTCACTATGATCACATTCCACGTCGTGTGTGTGTGTGTGTGTGTGTGTGTGTGTGTGTGTGTGTGTGTTATAAAGACAGAGAGAGTCTGTGGACTGTGAGATCTTATCATTTAAAAGCAGGACCCTCGGTTGATGAGTGATCTGCTGGATGGCGTGATTGATGATGGACGGAGTGATGAACGCTTGATGAGATGAAAGAGTGAAGAGCTATCAGCACGCAAAACGTCGACCCCCTCCCCGCGACACACGCACGTGCACACACACACAATAAGTGAGAGGCAAAGACCATGACTAAGGCCTCCGATTTGCATGTGCAGGCAGCACATGTGCATGCGTGCATACTTGAGCAGACACACCGACTTCTAGAACAAAAAGACACGTCATGTAAAAAACACACACACTCAATCGCACAACTCTGAGGAAGATGAAGGGACGATTAGAGATGAAAAGTTTTCTTTGAGGCAACAGAGACATGACATGAAAAGCACAGAGGAGGCTCTATTTTCCATATACACGCTCACAAACACACACATAGATAGATAGATAGATAGATAGATAGATAGATAGATAGATAGATAGATAGACTCATCAGAAGACGATTCAGTGACGTGGTGACCACAGAGGACAGATTTCCATCGGCGTTGAAGGTTGTGTAACAGTGAAGTCAACAACTCCCATGATCCCACGTTGCTTCACAACGTCATCGAAGCATGTCTTTTGGTTTTCATCGTTTTGATTGAGGGACCCAGACTCAGACCCAGACAGATATACTGCGCAATTAAATCTGTCTTTCACACAGCACTGTTCAACATCTTGTTATGGTTGATTGTGTGGCCAAAATAACCCAGTAATGTGTTGTTATCAACTGGTATCGCTGAAAATGGCAAGCACAACAAACTCTTTTCCTCTAGGCATCCATCTTCGGTTTCAGACTTGTGCTGGAACGCAGTTAGATCTTCCAAAGTCTGGCGTAAATGGAAGGCAACAATAGATACAGAACAGACATACAGACAGACAGGCAGATAAGCGTTCTGGTGACAAAGTTTGTAAATCCTTTCTCTGTTTGAATTTTTGCTTGTAATTTATTTTGGGCTTTTTTTTCTGCAACTCCCTCAAGAGAGGAGAGTAATTTGTCTGTGGTCAGGCCCACTCATTAACTCAAAAACAGACACGGAAACAGTCGTTCTCTCTCAGTGTCTCTCTCACACACACACACATACACACACACACACACACACACCCTTGGCACCTGTGGAGAGTGCCCTTGCTGTGCCAGGCTGTGCCAACATGTGGGTGCAGTTACAGTAAAGAAACACTGCCAAGACCACTCTGGGCAGGGCAAACAGCTGCCAGGGGCACACACACTCGCACACACACACACACACACACACACACACACACACACACACACACACACACATACGCGATCCCTGATCCGAAACCTGCAGCCTGGCTCTCACACACCTATCCTGTGCTTTTGCCACCACAAGAACATAGCCACAAATTCTCCACACAGCTCCCTCTCACACTAACGCGCTGCACGTAATCCACACATAATCCTCCACCTCTTCCTCTGTCTCCCTTTCTAATGCAAACGCACACTCACACATGCACACACACACACACACGCACACACACTTTGCTGAGTCAATGTGGATAACAAAAGACCAAAATATAAGCAGGATCTCCCCCGCCTGTCTTGATTTCTGTTGTGTGATATATAGGAAGCTTAACTGTTCCATTGATTTTGTTCTGTACATTCCTGGTGTGTTGGTTCAGCTCTGCTCACTCAGCGTGGCGTCTTAATCTCTCAGGAGCGCTGTCAGTTGATGAATCGTCAGTCACACAGACAAGGCAGAGCAGCTTTCAGCTTTGGGGAGTATAAGCGGAGAAGTTTAGACAGAAAACGTAAAATAGACTTTGTGTGAAGGCAGCCGTCTTTGTTGTATATATCAGCATTTACTCTTTGTGTGTCTCACATGGTCTCATGTTAGCAGTGTGAGCCTTCGAGATGAGAAGCAGGCCTACTGAGGCTACTTTCACCGCAGAGATTGCCATGTTCACCAATTGTTCTCTAAATTGTTAATTAATTTTCTGCCATTTATTACCATGGTAACCATGTCTTGACATTAGCCTTGTAGGAATGGGACTAGTATTACCTGAGCTCCTCTTTTGATTTGTAATAATTGCAAGGTTGTCGGTTTTCTTAATTGTGTGTGGTCTGCCATGTGTGTGAGGTAAAAAAAATAATTAAAAAATCCATAGCAAATTACCTTCCATGTTTCACCACATAGGTCATCAGTAATATTAGTTCCGCTTCTTAGTAATTACATTTTTATTTATTTATTTTGGGGGGTTTTCTTTACAGGTGTATTTCTTTTTTTGTTTGGGTTAAGAATTCTGTGTAATTGTGATCAAGTGCTTGGATGGAATTTTAGGTGAAGCTCAGCGTGGAGAACTATTTGGAAATAGGAAGCTCACAGTAAATCAGTAATAAGGGGGATTATGTGGTGAATGATTTGTGTGAAGGAAACACAGAAAAAGGCTGTAAATTCTCAAATTAAATATGTTACAAGTGACTAGTAACTATAGGGCTGCATTTGATTTTCAGTTGTGTTTTTTAAAGCCTGGATTCATGGATGTTCATAGTTCACAATTCTGAATTTGAAGTTCACAGCCCCAAAAATGAACTAGTTCATGTTCATGTGTTACAATCTGACCTCATTGCATGAGCTCATATTCATTATCCTGATATGTCTGTATGACGTACTGATAACAAGTATACTAAAATACTTACAATGCATAAAAAGTATGCTTTTTAAAAGTACACAGAATCACAACTTAAGATATATGGACATTAAAGTGCACAGTTTGTAAATCTACTCAAATATGCCATAATGAAATTCAATTGAAGTACACTTCAAGAAAGCAGTATTTTGCATTGATATACTAAGTACACAGAAGTACAACTTAAATTATATGAGCGTTAAAGTGCACTGTTTGTACATCTGCTAAAAAATACCTATAATGATGGTATAATACTATTATTATGAATTAAAGAACACTGGATTACTAATAGTATTTGCAATTTGGTATACATTTTAAAGGTTTATGTGTACAATTTACAGTACACTTACAAAAAAGTTACTTTTTTAGAAGTACCACTTGAAGTATTGTTGGATTGGTATATTTTTTAGTACACTGAAGTAGAACTTAATAACATCTATTTAAAGTTTCATTTTTCTGAATATAACAGATTTGAAAGGACATTCAGACATGACACACAATTCTTAAAAGACATTTTAAATGCACTTTAATTTAATTAAGCACAAAGTATCCCAGTAAAAGGTTTTCATCATCTAAAATATATTTTCATTAAGGTATTGTGAATTTTTTCACTTTTGTGATCATGTATACATCTTCCATGTTGAAAATATATGTTCAGTTCACAATATGAAAATGAGCACATTGCATGAACACAATTTAAGCTTGTTAAAATACAACACTGTCTAACACTGAACAAAAGCAAACAGGCAGATTTCCCAAACTGTACAACTATTCTTCACAGCATCAGGGCAGATATTCCCATTGAATAAGCCTACAGAACATTTCTGCCTTCAGAGCGTGTTTACAGCTACATTTGAGTAATTGCTTCTGCGCTCTCATTGCTGTCAATGTAAAAGTTGAAGTGACATTGTGGTGCAGTATTCATTTAATGTGAGGAAATCTGATGAAATGTAGGGAAATGCAACCTGACTGCCTGCCTGTTAACGTCACGAATGTTGCATCAATTCACTTAAAGTGTTGATAGAAGCACGAGGAGATAAATCCTACAACACTGTCACACTGTTCAGGTTTCACGTTAATTTACTGTACGAATTACAGCCGGAGAGGTGTACAGTTACAGGTATTTTGATGACCCCCGCAGTGAAGCTGACAACACATCAAGAGGAAAGAACATACAAGGCTATGTGTGTGTGAGTGTGTGTGTAAGTGGATTTGCAGCAGTTATTTTATATAAATACACTGTACATATCTTTTCCCCCGGCTGTCGCTGGGGTAGAGTTGGCAAGCTTGGCAATCAAGTGTCTCTCTCTCATGCACACACACGCACGCACATATAAATTCCACCCTGCATCCAGATCGTATCATAAATATCACACACATTCCCACACAGCTGCTATCAGGTGACTGTGGCTCCGGTTGCTGTGTCCACTAAGACTTTACAGGATGTTTGACCTATTCTGACTGTCGGAGCAGGCGGCCTCGGGTCGGCCAAGACTCCTCCACTATTCCAAATATCAAATACCAGCATCAGCGATAACCACCAGAACTGCTCTGAGTAATGTACAACCTGGTGTCTGTGTGTGTGTGTGTGTGTGTAGTCTGTATTAGGAGAAAGGAAATCATGATGGTTTTCCTGCAGTTTCGTGTGAAAATCTTGTGGATTAGGAGGTTACAGGGGGAGTTTGACCAGAGATGACCTCGAGCCAGCACACCAGCTATAAAACGTTCTTCCTCTGTCCTCTGTCCTCCCGCTCCTCTTCACTGTTTAGCTTCCTCTTTCCTTCTCCTTTTTCAACCACTTTTGCTCTGTTTCCATTTTAATGTAAGCTAAAGAACATCATCAACATTTGTTTCCAAATGTGTACATGTACAAAATGTATAGAACTACAACAACTTTTATTTGGACATACGTTTTTTCTTGATTAATATATCTGAAATTTGCTAATATTTAAATTAACTGACATTTGTAGCATCAGTTTTTAAAAAAACTTGTGTATTGCAGTAAGTCACTGCCCTATGTGATGATTTAACAAAGGGGTTTAACAAAGGATTTGACTTTTGACTATCTAAAAAGATTATATATGTGATGCACATAAAGATTGATTGAATTAAAGGCATACAGACATACTATGAATATTTTCCTTTTCTAAAACCACAAACTAGTGTCCAAATAAAACCTTTGAATGGTTGAAAAAGTAACACAGGCTAAATAAATAATATACATATATATATTATATAATACATTTATTTATTTTCTGTTCTCAGTATATCAAATACAGCTGGTACAGTGTATAAAGGTGAGCAACGTGGTATATTTCACAAAAAATTGAATAAATAAACAACCTTTTCTTTTTTATTTTTTTATTTTTACATATTCAAAAATATTTTGTATGTTAAACTTTAATGTAGATGATGTAGTATGTTTGCTTACGTAGATGTAGTTGATGTTCTTCTCTCCTTTGTCTGGGCCCCCTAGTGGTAAGGAGGCCGCAGGAATGTGCCTACAATGCCCGTGCCTTGCTTATATCCGATACCATTAGTCTGAACTCACTACAGCAGATCTTACTGTGATCGTTGAGCACAGATGTAAAACGGTGAGTTTTACAGCAAGTTTGACGACACGAAATCCTGATCCTAGTGAAACACGTTCCATTAAATCGTTGAGCTTGAAATACTGCCTTAACATCTACATATGGCCAGTAATCTGTGGGAAGTAAAACGGGCGATCTCCCTATTTTTTGTCCGTGAAATGAGCCAGAAAGTGAAGCGCGTGATAAAATTGGGGGAAATAGAAAGTTCGCTGGAGGTTTGTTGGTGTTGTAATGTAGGAGAACACGGACATGTCTTCCACTCTGCCAAGAATCCATGATTTATGTAAGCCTACCATCTGTTGCCACAGAATACGTTGCACAACTACCAGTGAGTCAGATTGGCTATATGGACATCTACAATGTCACGCACACACACACACACACACACACACACACACACACAACACACACACACACACACACACACACACACACACACACACACACAAACACACACACACACACACACACACACAGAGTAAGATGGATACTGGTGGCGAGCTCACAGAGGCTCATATGAACGATGGATGAGGTGAGAGAGAAGACTGCTGATCTCCTTACTCCTGCTCTGAGTGGCCTGACACACACACACACTCGCAAAGCTGTACACTAATACACACATACAAACTATCTACATACACACACGCTGCATCCCACTGCAGCTGACAGCCATTCATTCACTTCAGTGACAGGTTTAGGCTATATCTAAATGGAGGGCTTTCTCCGGATTGGACCCCCACCTCCCCCTGCCAACACACACAAACAGACACAGACACACACACACACACACAGACACACAAGCTCACACGCACTCACAGACACACACTCAGGTGCATACACTTTCTTTTGTCAATCCACCAATTTTTACTGATTCGCTGGTCACCACCTCTCCCTTGATTTCCACTCAATATCCATGTAAAATACACACACACATGCGCGCGTGCACACACACACACACACACACACACACACACACACAAACAGGTATACACACTGATTGAGCTGTTCACAGTGGATCCTCCAGATTCCTCCAAACTGGTGACATGCTTCCAATGTGTTGCCTTTGCTGCCGTTCAGCAGCCCCCACCCAAAAACTCAAACACACATTAAAGCCTGCCACACCTGGCTCTGACACCTTGACCCTTCACACACACACGCACAGACAAATCAGCTTGCGGCATGTTTGCTGTTACGACGTGAAAGCCCTCACTCATTAACCCAGAGGGCACCCCCAGCCTCCCATTGTGCCCCTATCTCCCACAGCATTCTGGGTAAAGTAGTTTAACAATGTCAACCAGATAAGCCCAACGCAAACCTGCTGATAAGCATTCAAAGACTGCACTTAATGTCTGTGTGTTTTGAAGGCGTTGGTTGATTGAGGAGCCAATGAGGAGGATGTAAAAGACCAACAGTGAGCAGAATGGGTGCAAGTGTGTGTGTGTGTGTGTGTGTGTGTGTGTGTGTGTGTGTGTGTGCATGTGTGTATGGTCACACTGTTTCATATCTTTGTAATAACATGTTTAACTGCCGAAACAGCGAAACGCAGAATACAAAAGGAAAGCAAACACATCCCGCTGGACAAAGAGGCTGAATGTGTGTGATTTCAAACTGCGGCCAAGGACCATTAGCAGAGTTATTTATGAAAAAGGTGAGTCAACTTTCCTGTATTGACAAGTAATGCAAGGAGAGATACGCCAGCCAAGAAGAAAAAGGAAAAAAAAAAAAAGTCAAAGGAGAGGCCGGCCGACGTTTTAAAAAAGCAGTTCAGAGAGTAAAATAAAGTTTACAGCCGATGTTCAAGGCGACGCCGCGCTCGAGCCGTCTTCGCGGGCTGCCACGAGGCAACCGCACTGTAATTCGAGGTCAAAGGTAAATCCTCCATCCAGACTTAAATGTTGCAATAAGCCGCGTCACAAAGGCTCCGGTTCCAGTGTGATAAAAAGGTGTGAAGATTTCACAGGAAGTCTCAAATAAAATGCAGTAAATTTTGCGCACTTTGTCCCAGAAACTCCACACCCTGCAGGGGATAATCTCAAATGTTCTTCCAAAGCTCTCACATTACGCACACACACACACACACACACACAGAGGCGAGCACAAAGCATAGAAGGACTGGAGTGCATGCAGGCTGTGTGGATTTATAGTGGTGTATAAAAGAAGGACCTATCTGATGAGTACATGTGATGTGCATTTTTGGACGCACACACACACGCACTAAGTCAGGATTCGAAAATCTTTGCAGGCTGGAAGCCGATACCCTTGCTTTGTTCTCTTAATGGTCCTGTTCCGTTTTTATTATTCCGACCCACCTGTACAGCCGGAGGAGACTCTATCCTGCCCGTCGTCTCCCATGAAACGCTGCTAGATACAGTTTCCCTTTCTCTCCCCATTCTTCCCCCTCTATCGGCCACAGCTACAGTTTCAAATTGCTTCCTCCTCTCGTGTTTTTCTTTCTTTCTTCCCTCCCCTCCTCATTCTTCCAAGCTTTCTTCTGTGGTCCATTTTCCTGCAGCAGACAAATGATCGGCATTGATGAACACAAGGCGGCATTCAGAGGACTCACACCCAGAGGAAATAGAGAGAAAGAGTTGTGTTTTTTTAAGAATCTTTTTTTTAATGAAACACAAAAAGGCAATAAAATTAAGATAAATAATTTTTTCCTTTTGTACATGAGGAAATATTTAAGTCATATTTCCAAAGAATGACTGAAATTACATAATATCTTTTAGTAGGCTATCTCAACCATACAAAGCAGGTTCCAGTGGGTCTAAAAAAAAACAAAAAAACAAAATGATGTCGCGTCCGTCAAAACGTGATGGTTAGAACTGAATCCAGTGTTTCTTAAAGAAAAATACAGCTTTAAAAAATATTCAATTAAAGACCCATAAAAGTAATATTTTAAAACTGAGTTTCACATTAGATTCCTTTTAAAGCTTTTGCTTTGCAGTGTAACAGCAACATGGTTGTTAAAAAGTCAGTCAACGTCCTTAAAAATAAGAAAAAAAGGCATTCATGTTCTTCCCCCCTGTACATCCTATACACTGACAACAAACAGTCATCACAGGCTTGCATAAACAGTAAGACAATGATAAATGAGGGAAAACAAGCGAACATAAAACACACACGCAGAGACATTTTTGGCAAAGCAGGAATAAAAGTGACAAGAAGCGTAATTTGTGATTTGATCCTTATCTTGTTTTTCTTTTTTTTCGTCTCTCAACATTGTCCCATTGATTGGCTCTGATTGTCCTTCACAGTCACGTGATGCCATTCTGGTTGCCATAGAGAGCTCAAGTGCATCAGCTGGGCAGTGTGCAGACAATGTTGCTGCAGCGCTGGATGAACAGGAGCAGACAACGAGAGGAGCTCGACTTAAAATACCTCGGTGATTGCAGGGGTCCCGGATTCAGATTTGATTGAATGTTTTTTTATAAAATTGTTTTCTTCTAATGCGCTGAAGCGTAAACTCACAGGTGCTTTGGTATGTTTCTTTTTGATGCCAGATAAATATCTACATTTCATATAGGAATACAGGCTAAAATAGATACAGAAGAGCTAGATTCTTTTAGGATCAGACAACAGCAGAAACTCAGTTTCTTTTCCAGTATTTGTTAAAAAAAATTTTTTAAAAAAGAAGCTCCCAACAGGAAACACACATTCTAAACCCGACGGAGTAAAATAAGGAGAAAAAATTTGGACACACATTTAAAAAGAGCCTTTTTCTGATTTTCTTATAAAAACATAAAAACACACCCTTTCAACATATTCAGCCTTCGCGTAAAAGCAGGGCTTACAACCACAAATGTCTTCACATCAGTTGTACAGTTTGACCCCAAATCCAAACCTCCGATTCTGTTCAGTGCATTGAGAGAGAAGGATACTAACCCCAACCTCCTCCCTCCGTCAGACCCTCCCAAACCCACCCGCACACATCCTAAAAAAATCTAAATAAAATAATCTTCTCTGCAAAAGAAAACAACAAAAACAACAACAAATATATATGTATACTATTTACAACATGTTATATTATGCATAATGCTGTACAAAGCTCACGCACACACGCCCATGCACACGTACGCACGCACACCAACAAGCACGCTCCGTTCATAAAGACAATCCAACAACCTGTACATGTGTCTCTGCACCTGAACAGGAGGATACAAGAGAGAGGTATTGACGTGTATGGCTTGACAGGAGAAGAAATCGTTTTCTGCACGCTAAGCACTGGACAGATTAATATTCAGAGTGTTAGAGAAATACGGACGGCGTGTCATGACGCCATCTTTGCTTGGAGAGCGCATGTGTGCACGTGCATGACCACACATACAGTACAAACAGGCGCGCACGCTAAAGCGCTATTTACTTAGAGCTCATTAAATGCCGAACAGGGTCATCGCAGCCACTCTGCAAACACACGCACACACGCACACACACACGCATTAACACACAAAGTCCAAACTACAGTGTTTTTTGGTCCTGTTGGGGATCTCCCAATCACGTTGTCATCTTCAAACTACCAGTATAAGACCATTAAAAACCTCCAAACCAGTGTGGTTTACATGAAGTCTCTCCTTCCAATATAGCCTCTCCTGCTGGAGAGCAAAGTCTGCCACCGTTCCTCCATACTGTGCTCCAAAGTGCTCATGTCCTTGGGTCCTGTTCTTTTGTCGCAGTGACGAGATACTCCAGTATTTCAGCCACAGGAGGGCTGAAGACTCTCGCTGCAATAAGGAGCCACCCCTGATAAAGAGGTTAAATCTGGATCAGACTTTCACAGACTCCTCTAAGTGCCAGTACTGTCTGGCTTTATCCAGTGGGGCTAGCTCCTTCTCGTACAAGGGACAGATCAACACGCAGAGCCGCAACTCTTTGTCTTGGTTTCCCTCTGTTCTGAGGACCATCCTGGAATCAGTCAACTCCAGCCTTCAGGTCAATATTTGGATTCCTCTCCAGCTGGCGATGTTAGGACACGATGGCCATGCCGTCTGCGCTGATCAGCTGGCCGGTGGTCGGTTCATAGGTTCCAGCCAGGTAAAAGAGGTCGTTCACCGTGTTGCCGGGCTTACGTTCGCGCACCAGGTGATCATACTCGGCCTTGCTGACCACCTGGCAGCGATGGGAGATGGTCTGCACGTCATTCTCATCCTCATGGCTCGACTGATACAAGGCATTCTAGGAAAGAGACAGGAAGAGCGGTTGATACGTCAGCAAGATAATCCAAATGTTGCATTCACACTTGCTTTCCTCAAGTGGTAAGATTGTCATGTTTGTGGTGGCAGTATCTTCGCTGCTGTTTTCCTTCTATTCTTCCCACACATACCATCTTCGCCATGTCTTTTATTGTGGGGTTTTTTTCACGATGAAGTTTGAGTTTCTTATTTTATGAAGTTGCTGCTGATTCTAACCTAGCTCTTTTTGTATTTTTTCAAAACAAACCACAATTGCTGTTGTCAGATATGCAAAATGCATGACTTCCTCCGCAGCAGAGATTTTCCCAGGGAAAGACCCACCTCAGTATTCAGAACTGCAAATGGTAGCAGGTTCATGAACTAAGTGGCGGTTCAACCATTTGTATCAGATGGGAATAGGGAATAAAAAGAAGCAAAGTGGTAATATATTTATATTAAAATGTCACGGACTGTTACTTTGACCGCTCCCATTTTAGAAATTGTACTTGCACTCTGTGGTCTTTACCTTGCCATCTCGGTGTCGCTTCCCCAGGCGTGTCTCCTCTGGGTGGTAGAACCACTTGACCCTGACCACCATGCTGGAGCTCCACGACTCCCAGAGGCTCTCCACTCTGCCCACGTAGGGCAGCTGGGGCCGGCCAGGTGACAGGAACACAGCACAGTCCCCGACACGCACCGTCTCCTTGCCCCGCACGATGGCCTTGTAGAAAAGCTTGCGGGCTTTGCCCTTCAGACCTCGCCTCTGTCCGGGGAAGAGAACAAAAATAGCACTCTCAGTGAATTTATTCAGTGCAAAGAGGTTTACTTCATCACCAAACATGGCAAGTGTTAAGCCAAAAAAACCACTCCTGAACAAAGAAAAGGTGTTTGGGGGGGGGGGGGGGGGTAGCACTTATCATAACACTTTTAATTTCAAGAGCATGTTTGCAGGCAGACCAGTTACTCACTCTTAACTGAAACTGATGTAGAAGTTATGATCACAGTAACCATAACCTGGGTAACAGATCTACATATCGGCTCCATTTTATGATTCGTTGGGGCATGTGCACACCCATTGGTCAGCTTCTTTATTAATCTGCACAATTCAGTCAGTGTTTACAAAGCAAACAACATGGCAGAAGGGAAGCTGAGAGTGGCAGCGGCTGCTCAGACTGTTTTGTTCCGTTATCTAAGGATCATGACTTAATAATCAGGATAACAAACTCAGAGATTAGCCACATGGAGTAAGCCTTACAGTGTAACCAATGTGTACAAAGTCTGAGGCAGAATAAGCAATGCCAAGAGCGATCATATTTGATCATTGCATGTACTGTATATAATCAAGGTGTGACACAGCAGAAACTGGAACAACAATCGCTAACCTGCTTAAGCTGTGAGGTTAAGTAGGTTACCGATACCTAAGGCAATGATTTTGAAAGCATATAACCAAGATAATGAGGAAAAAGTTCTGCAGTACAGTGACGAAAAGCAGTAAAGGTTGCCAAGAGTATCTCTTATATCTTGGATTTGTCCTACCTGTGTTGGGTTGCCAGACCATTTCCACAGCTGGCGTCCAGGCAGAAGAGGAGTCATGTTAGGCAGAGGCTCAGGTGACGACATCCTCTGCCTCTTAGCTGTTGCCGGGTCCTTGGAGGCAGGTTTCGACTGCTGGCTCACAGGACTGCTTTGGCTCTGATGGTGGCTGTTAGCAATTCCTTCTTTCCTCTTTAGCTGGGTCTTCACTGTGCTACTGTTAGCCACCATACTCCCTTTTGACGCAAACTCCTTCCTGTCTTCTGCTCTGTCACCCCTCGACTTCGATACTGAGACAGCCATGCTGGCTTTAGCCACAAAGCCATGAGCCGGAGCTGAGGCGGAGGGAGATAAATTGGAGGTGGTAGGGTCAGGACTCAGGAGGTCAGAGGTCATGTTCTGCCTGTGCTTGTGTTTGTCCTGCTGGAGAAGTGCGCGGCGCAGCAGCACAGAGGAGGACTCTTCATCAGAGGAGTAAGAGGAGTCATTTTCAGACGAGCAGAGGGACGAAGAGGAGATGGAGCCGGAGGAGGAAGAAGATGAGGAGGATGAGGAGAAGCAGACGGAGAGACGAGAGAGAAATCGACCACCACGGTGGGATGAGGCTGCTGCACTTCCTCCACGTGACTCAGCGTCTTGACCCTCATCCTCATCATCCTCATCCAGCTCAGAGTAGGAGCTCGGGCAGTCACTCTGGTAGTCCAAACTATAATCCCCCCCATGACCTGCTGACAGAAGATCCTTCCTCAGAGGTGGAGCGCCCTTTACAACAGCCTCAGAACGGGCTCCGGTTTTGTCTCCCTTCTTGCCATCCTTCACCAGCAAGGCAGGATGGATGTATCGCAGTGGTGCCCCTGTGGAGGCGAGACTCTTTCCTCCTCTCCCTCCACTCCCCCCCAGTCGAAGCAGGGCCTTGCTGTTCTTTGTTTTAGGAGAGGTCACTCCTTCATGGTCAAGCTTCACCAGGAACTGTTTCCTGTCGCGTTCGCTCAATGGCTTCCTGCTTCCAGCTGCCATTGCCGTGGGGACAGCTGGAGAGCAAGCAGAGGACAAGGAGTCCCGGAGCCCAATCGAGGCTACTGTGGTAACAGGTCGCCCGACCACAGAGCCTCCAAAGGTAGAGTAGCCGTTGGCGATGCTGCTGAATGAGTCACCTTCAAAAGGGGAGCCAAAGATGCCTTTGAAAGGCATGGGGGGTCCGAGAGGGTGGGAAGTGGGCCGATGAAAGAATCCCAAGTCCCGCTCACGTATCCTCCTCTGGGTCTTACGGGATGTCCCATTGAAGAGGAAGAAGTCAACTGGCGGTCTCTTCCTGGGTGTGGACCAGTTCAACAAGGAAGCGTTGCCTTTGGTTACAGTGTCTGTTACTGGCGTCGGCGTGCTGGCAGTCTTAGGCACTGAGTGGATTTTCTTCGGTCTGCCAACTGAAAAAGGAGATGGCAACAGAGAGGAGTTATAATCAATATAGACTGACAGGTCTGAGATTAATTGTGGAACTAAGAGCTTTGGAGAAACTTAATATCCTTATCTCTTTGATCTTCACCTAGACAGGTAAGTTTCGACATAACCATTAATCAAAGTACAACAAACCTGGTAAACATGTCTCTCCCTCCAGCTTTATTGTTGCACTGAGTTTGTGATGAGTTTCATGTATGTTGCATAGTTACAAAAGGACACTGATGACACTTCATAAAGTAGTGATTAATGTGATCATATAAAGTGAATGAAAGGCGGCAAACAAGGAATGCTTGCCTTTGACATGGAGGCATCTGATAATTGGTTGACAGAAACTGTAAGTGCCTGTAAATGTTTGGGGGATTTTAGTACTGCCTGAGGGGCTGTGTGTCTGTGTGCAGGTATTTACTAGTTAGACCAGTTCTTCTCAGACAACATAAATTAGAGCTTTTGGAAGACCAACAGTTTTACTTGCACACATGAACCAGATAAAAATCACGTTCCAAACGGGCAAATCCCTGCAAAACGTTACACGTTTGTTGAAAGGGAAGAGGATGCCTCACCTGGTCTTTTCTCCTGGGGCCTCCCTGCTGGGTCCTCATTGGTTGGTTTCTCCGTGGGAGCGTCTTTCTTCTCCTGGGTGGAGCTTCGTCGGCCACGGCGACCAGGTGAGATCAGAAGTGCTGGAGAAGGTTCAGCACCTGACAGAGGAAAAGAAATATAATGCTGGATATCTGTCTGGCTGTCTGTCTGTCTGGCTGTCTGTCTGTCTGGCTGGCTGGCTGGCTACCTTCCTTTATCTCTGTCTATACTCACAGTGGATTTGATATCCTGGGGGCAGAAGCCTGATGTTTGCGAGAGAGATCCTTCCTCTGTCTCCATCATCAAACTCCACCATCACACTGCCCTCCTTCTCCTCCTCACCTGGACCTCCTAAAGCACAACACACAGGACAGAGGACATGAGTCCCTGGAATGTACCAGTGTACCTGTGCAGAGTAAGTCTGTCAGTCCGTCTTGCTCACCTCGATGGACGTATCCAGGGTAAAGACAACGGGAGCGCTCGCTCCAGTAGGCACACACTCGTGTACCCGCAGTAAGGATGGCCTCGGTCTGGGGCCGCACGTCTAACACCTAGAAAAATCACAGATTTCTCATGTAACTCCTGTGGAAATTCATTTAAAGGTCCCCACACAACTACCCACAAAACTGCAAAATGTTAAAGACATGCAGCCTTGACACTGAAACTCACAGCTTCCTGAAGTAGTTGTTCCAACGAGTAGATGCGTGGCCGATTTCCTCGTTCCCCTTCGATGACAACACTAAATCTAAGAGGAAAATAATTAAAAGGAAATGAAATTAATACATTTCTTTAAAAAAAGTATAATTTTCCCTCTTAAATTCAAGGTTTGGTGCTCAGTTTCTGTCACTTGCAGCTTTATTGACTGTCACTGCTGTTTTTTTTGGCTTTTGTAGTCATCTAGACTTCTCATTTGTCGAGATTCTCACAGATGCCAGGCATTCAACGAGTGCTGGTCGAAGTTTTGAACAAGACTCTTGTTGTATTGTGTCTGTTTAGTGCTTAACTAAAGGGTTTCCCAGAGAAAGATCCATCTTGGACTCTGCTCTTATCCCTGGAAGCTTCATGTTTTATTATGTAAAGGAATCTTTAATTTTTAGCGCACTTCAACTAGACAGTACTGTGGGAAACTCTAAACTCTTTAATGGGTTTGTATCTTACATGTCAGGCAGGTCCAGAGTTTGGACACAGGCGGCGTACAGCAGCTCATCCTCCTTAGAGATCAGGATCTTCAGCCCGTCCACAAGCATCTCTTTACTCAACACGCAGTTTGGCAGGGCTGCGGAGGGAGGCGTGGTGGGAAGATGGATGGATGGAGAAGACAAAGGGGAAGATATACATAATTTGTGAGCGTGTTGAATTATTGCTATGTGACGTGAACAGGAAGGCAAAGAAAGGGGTGTGCATGCATGTGTGAAAAGGATCCAGCATTCTTTTAAAGGATGTGTCACTGTTTATGCCTACCAGGTATTCTGCAAGGCATGTTGGGGGGGAGGTGGGTCATCATTTTCTCCTGCGCCTCCTCCTCCTCCTCCTCTTCCTCCTCCTCCTCCTCCTCGCCCTCAGAAAAGCTGCTTTCCTCATCCAACCGAAAGCCGTCATCGGCCGCAAAGCTCTGCAGGAGCCGGCTCACTGCGTGACCCTTGGCCTGGACAGGAAGCAGGATATGACATCAGTGGACAGAAAGCAGGATATGTAATCACTCATCATATGCACAAATTAATAAACGGTAAACAGGATCTGCAAGTGACCGAATCAAGACTGATGTGGTGAATCCATCAGCGCAAAGCTACCGCCGGCAGGGACTCCGCTTGAAATGTGATATTTCAATTAAGCGTGCAGGATTTTTTTTTCTCACTTGTCACCGTTTACTCAAAGGTCAAAGGTCGCAGTCAGTCATAACTGCAGCTCTCGAACAGATAGACTACCATATTGCCCGAAGATACGTCAACAGGGCAGACGACTGCTCATACAGAAGCTTGAACTCAAACTGACATTCTCACCGAAGGACACACACAAACACTCACACACAAACACGCTCACACCAGATACTATCCATCTTCAGACCGGTTTAAGCTAGTCTATCTTGAGATGAATGATGGCTGATGATGGAAAGTCAGCTCGCCCAACAGGTTTCTGCTTGTATTTAGCCTTTCCAAAGAAAAGACCATAACATTCAATGCATGAGATGATGTGTGTGTGCGTGTGTGGGCGTGCATGTGCTGTCTCTTGGAGTTTTCCACATCAGGAGACCATATATTTTAGTGACAGAAGTTTCGTCACCAGAGGGCATGGGTGATTATTTCCCTTTAGTACTCTTGGTGCGTGTGTGTTTGTGTGTTTGTGTGTGTGTTAATGTGTGTGTGTGCGCACTCGCAGGCATGCATGGGTGTGTGTAGGGTTATGGCCAATGATTATCTTTATACTTCTGTGTTTGGTTTGGAGTTATGTGTTTTTGGACATTCCCTCACAATGAGTCAAAGACAAGAGCAACCTCGCGGCACTTTCTCATTAAAATGAATGTGGGTGTCTCGCCAACGGCTGCCTGCACGAATACAACAGGGCCGCTGGTGTGTTAATGCAGCAGGCAGGCATGCGAACACACACCTATGACAACGGTAAACGGTATATTAAATAAAGTGACTGATTTTAAGCCGATATACTGCCTGCCTGTAAAGGAGTTATTGGTAGGTAGTTTAAGTCATAATCGACAGGATTTTCTAACTTCCTGGCAGGGTGTGGCTCACTCCGACAAGGAAGGAGTGAACATTAGGCGAGGGCTTTTCCAAATTCCTCCTTGCTTCTGACTTTCTCAGCCTTTTTATGCACACAGCTGAAGGAGTGACCTTCTCTGAGTCACCTTTTCTTTTATACTCACATTTCCAGTCAAGCTGACCCCTGTCCTGACCGCTGTTTTGTTCTCTACACGAAAAAGCCAGCATGTCCCTTTTGATCATAAGCTCATTGCCCGAAATAATGCAATTACATTCCTTACCACGCTTTGACAGCGGTAATTTTATTGCAATACTGATTACGTAACCTCTCTGTCGCGCCTCTAAAATTATCAAACGCATCTCACCTTTCCCTTTTCAATCCTCCCTCCCATTATGTGTGAATGATCAAGGGAAACAAAATCGTCGCAAAGCACATAGATTCAAATGATTGTTGAACTTTGGAAGAGCTTTTAGTTCCGACATTGAGTCTAAATTTGCAAAGCAGCAAATGATCAAGCTCAACAGGTATCAACCTCAGGAAGTTGTACAAAGTTTTAAAATGTTAAAGAAGGGACTGAGACACTTGACACAGAAGTGAATGGGTGAAGCAGCTGAGCAGGGAAATGCTAGTTTTGTGGGCGATGTGATAGAGCAGTGGCATAAATCACAGCTCTCAGAGAGTGACTTACTTGGTCGAAAAGTTTTCAGTTGCAATAGTAAAATACTGCTCTGTCAGTGTAAGGTCACAAGTCGCCATTCCTCACCAGACACTGTGATGTCTCACCTTTCCCAGAATGCCGTGTCCCACTGAGCTCCTTCTCATGGCTTCCTTGCTGGCCCTGTTTGCTTCCGTCAGAGCTCCGTGGTTCCCCCGACTGTCCAAAAAGCTGCAGCCCACCAACGACACATCCCAGCTGGGCAGGTGTGATTTTTTTGTCCCATGGCAGTCTGGACGTCCCCTTTCTGTGCTGGAGAGGCTCGACCTTCTGGGCTCTGTCCTCTGATCTGTGCTGGACAGGCTCCCCATGCCTGAGCCTGAAGGGGACATCATGGCAATTAGATGCACGATCTGATATCGGTGTGTTGGAACATCATTAATGAAACGGATTAATCGTGTTTTTTTATGTCATAGCTTAGCAACCCGGGTAAAACGACAGGAAAATATGCACATGGGAATTCAGAGTTAGGGCTGTCCTGTCCTATCCTTTTAAAAACATCGACATCAAACTGAAAAGAAACGAAAAAAAGTGTGTGAACTTATGGGTTGTTTCATAAGTTTCAATGGTAGTTCTGGAACAACAAACATTATGACACCGCAACAATATCAGATACACCAAAATTAGAGCAAGCAGATAAATTGCAGGATTAGATATGGTAAGAGATCTTATTTAATGTGAGTTAAGAAATGTAGATTCTGTAGTTTCCTGGTCTTCCAGAGAGGCATGACAGTTATCTGACACACTTTTCTGAGAATGTCAGATTGTTATTGATGAGATAAAATTGCTCAGCCTTCATATCAACATCACTTACATAACACTTTTTTCTCTGAGGGAACGTAACATTTAGCAAGACAAGAAGGCACTAATAGTCGTACGCATGTGAAAATAGTTTTGTGCTTGGGTGAGACGTAGCATTTCCAACCTGAAAATATTATACTTCCAAATTTCCTTCACCTTGAGTCAAAAACTGAACACTAAGTAAAACCATGTTCAGGGCAGCAGCATGAATAAAGATCTCACCTGGTGGCCCTGGTCTCTTACTCCTGGCTTTCTGGTTTGCTTGGAGCTTGGAGGACTGCGACGATAAAGGCACAATCCCAGCAGGGTTCGCATGAGCTTCTTTAGAGGACGAGCTAATCTTCATGTCACCGGCTCCATCTTCGCTGTCGTAGCTGCCGTCCTCCTCCCCCTCTGTGAAATCGCAGCATCAATATGATCAGTCAGTCAACGAAATGTAAACACTGTTAATTAAAGCCAGGGGCTCACTTAATGAGATATATTGACAGCAGGCTTTCAATGTTCCTCCGGCGCCTACAGTTCAGTTCACGAGCTTCTGGCTAAACTTGCATCATCGTAATGCAAAAGTTAGAAGAGCGAGGGAAACACGTCGCCATCGATTGATCAAACTTGTCTTGATAGCTGCACAATAATGCAGTCCGTTCCTTAACTGCAGAGGCCAATGTTGACACACACACACACACACACAAACATGGACACACACACAGATTGTTATTGGCAGCTGTGTGTCGCTGACTGCGGGGGTCGTGTCGGGTGTCGACACATCTCTGACACACTTGTCACTTACATGGCCTCCTCATCAACACTCTGCCTCAGTCACACACAAACACTGACCCACACACAGACACACACATTCAACCACTACCTCTCGACACCATCAGCGCCGCAAAGGGTTTCCCTGAAGTTTTGTCAGTTTCAGAGTCATCTTATTTAAAGTCAGGATGAATTTCATTGTTCCTCCTTGACTCAAGCCACCGAGGAGAGAATTTTCACAGTGCTGGGGAGGTGAAGAAGAGAGGGGAGGACCTGGGTGTGACATTCTGAACGGGGCCAGAGCGGGCTCACGTTACCGTATGGTGTTGAGGGCAGGGGTGGCTGTGTTGCATGCCTGTGGCAAGTCGTTAACGGTTTTTAACGGTTTGACAGACGAGCTGGGAAGTGAGAGGAGGCTCCCTGATGACGGCAGACATCTCACTTTGAGACGCTTCGTGTGTTCACACACACAAACACACACACACACACACACACACACACACACACACACACACACAAACACACAGACGTACTCTCATAGCGAAATCTCACAATGTCTGGTTGATGTTCTCTGAGCCATCAGCCAAAATCAGCGTGACTCAAGTGTGAAAGAGCCTATGAACTCTCTCTTCGCAGCACTGATGGACCATTTGAACATTTTTTTTCACAAACAAAGGGTTTAAAATAAAGGCCATAGAATTATTTTGGTGGTATTTTAATTTTTATCAGCAAGCATTCATCTGCTGGATTTTAGAACACACAGAAAATCCTGAGAAAACCCCTGTTTGTGACCCGGAGTGAAACTCACCGTGCTCTGAGCTCTCGCTGTCACTCTTCTCTTCCCTAACTTCCTGTTTCTCAGATGTCCGGCCGTCCTTGTGGTAAGGTCTGTTTGGGTTGACGCCCATCAGCACTTTGGGCTTTCGACCCCTCTTTCTGTTTATAGTCTGACCAGCTGCCCAGTCCTCCTGCAGGTCTGATGGATTGACAGCAGGAAGGAGTTTAGTTTTGGCATTCTTCTTAAAAGGTAACACATAATGTGTGTTTACACACTGGAGCCAAAAACGCTTTATACTATTTTTTTATATATGCAGTAATACTCCCCAAGACCCGTGAACACACTTTAATGAGTATATTTGGTGGAACAGCCCTTTTGATGGATAGTTAGCATGTATATGTGCTCCCTCTGTAACTACCTTTTCTCCCTCTGCAGTGATTCTTGGAGGCATCTTCCTCACCAGGGGTCCCTCTGCAGTGCAGCATGCCTGCCGATGGTGCACCACGCTGGGCCGCAGCCTTCTGCTTCAGGTGGGTCACCCGTCTGGCCAGCCTGGAGCTCAGGGTGCTGGGTCGACCTCTGTGCTTACAGCGAGCTTTCATCTGCAAACGGGGAGCAGAGCAGCTAATTATTGACTAATTTCTTTCCGCTAATTGAAACATCCAAGAAAGGGAAAAAAAACATTAGCAGCAGGAAGTGGTTGTCAGTGTGTGTGGATGATCCAGGAGAGACCACAGAGGGACTGACCTGTGTGGAGCTGAGGCTGCTGAAGCCGTGATTGGTCATTTTCTTCCTGGCGTTCTCCTCCAGTAAATTGAACCCAGCCCTGGAAAACATAAAAACACGAGACATAAATGAGGACTTGTGGTGTATAAAACGGATCACAGAATCAATCTGATCACACATTTCCCTCCTTTTAAAAAGGATGCTTTTCTCTGTGAGGCTGCCTCTTTGCTCTCCCTCTTTCTAGTCTCATATCCCTCTCTGCCGGGGTTCACTCATTGTCTCACTCTCTTCCCACTCTGCTTCTACACTCATTTTGATGAGGTAAGAGACGGGCTCTGCCGAGCGTCTGCGCAGTTTGACGGCAAACACAGAAATATTCAGCGGCCGTGCGAATATGAAACTCACCACATGAAAGGATGAGAATTATCTGGTGTGAAGGAGAGTGGAGAAGAGACAGAGGGGGGAGGAGAATAGTTTAGGGGGAAGGGGAAGAGACAGAGGGAAAGATGAAGCAGTCTCGGGAGAGTCTGTCCGTTGACCGGAGCTTCAGGGCTCAATCGATAAACACTAACCTCTATTGAATACTACTCCTCCTTTTCTCTCTCTCTCTCTCTCTCCCTCTCTCTCTCTCTCTCTCTCTCTCCCTCTCTCTCTCTCTCTCTCCCTCTCTCTCTCTCTCTCTCCCTCTCTCCCTCTCTCTCTCTCTCTTTCATTCCTTCATTGTATGCATGCACTCTCACACCACAGGCAGCCAGCACATACTCACACACACACACCCACACACCCACACACACACTCACTCACACACACAGTGCACACACTCTGACAGCAGCTGGTGTCTGAGGCAGGTGAATCCTATATTCCCACAGAGGGAAGGTTTGGCTCTCAGCATCTCCGCTCCCGGGAGAGAAGAGGAGAGGAGAGGAGAGGAGAAGAGCGAGAAAAGAAGGGAAAAGCTGAGATCTTATCTATGTAAAAAAAAATATCTAAAAAATATCTGAATGATTTGTTTTCCAGATCACATCTGTCTGTTGCAGAAATCCCCCCCCATTCACCTCTAACCCCATCTGAGCTTCTAAGCCTCAAAGTTGACCTCATGTCATGTCCTCATCAACTTTACAGCGAGAGCGCACATACTTTGTTCAAATACTTGCATACTTCTGGTCTGGCAATATCATACAATACAATTCCCCCGAGTACATAAGGGAATAATTATGAATGATGAACTGGAAGAGGGACTCTGTCAGGCCTTAAAGGCACAGTATGTCATTCTCTGCCACTACGGGTCCCTCTTTCAAAACACTCATGGCTGAATGAGAGCCAATCCCTGCGGCCGGGTTATTCACGAAAGATTTCGCAGAGGCCGGTATATCAAATGTCCGGTGTTTACGTTTTAGAGGCAACTAGAGGTGATGTTGCAGACTGTGTCCAACTGAATACCCCTCATCTCACATTCCACTACAGTGGCAAAAACACAATCAAAGTAGATATGATATGCCCATTCTGAGGCATCAATTCTTAGTTTCAGGAGACTGTGCACTAACGAGCACACACAGATGCTCAGGTGTCCGCATACTTTTGTCCATATACTGTATAAGCGTGTACCAGGAGCCACCGTCGGTTGAGTTTGCTTACTATTCCTCTCTACCGCTCACTCTCTTCCTCTTTCATCTCAACCCACAACTCTCACGAGGAGATGAAAGCATAAACAAATGATAGGACGCTTATTAATAACAACAGAAATGCTGCTCAGGCACGTAGCGACCAGCGCTACTAATTAAACAACTTCTGTGTGAATGTGTGTGTGTGTGTGTGTGGTGCACCGGCGTGTACGACCAAAGCCTTCCATTGTCATTTTCATTAGCGCCTTCTAATCATGGTAACCGTGACAAACCTTGAGTTTCTCTAATCATTTTATCAAGGCGAGGGGTGCACATGCTAACAGAGGTGGGGCAGCATGAGAAAACACATTTATCATTATGACTGTTGAATACTGTGTGTGTGTGTGTGTGCGTGTGTGTGTGTGTGTGTGTGTGTGTGTGTGTGTGTGTGTGTGTGTGTGTGTTTCCCAGCTCGTGCAGGAATGTGTGTGCAGCGTCTGAGGTGTTAAATAATGTGTGGTTGTGTGTTGCAGCGGGTGGGGGTGGTGTTGAGTCGTTTATCACTGTAATAACTGTACATCAGGACTTTGTCCAGCTGTATTAATATATGCTTGAGGTTCGCACAGAATCAGGGCATAATCAATGCAAGTGATAAATATGATTAAAAGTGATTAATGATGATTAATGAAGGCCTCATCTCCATTACCTTCTCTCATTTAAAATCACACCCAGCTCACAGCTCCCATCATATAACCCATTTTGTGCGTGCGCCCGTGTGTGTGTGCGTGTGTGCGCGTGCGAGCAGCTCCTTCCAGTGCCCAATCAAGCAAATCATCAGCTATAGAGCATTTGAATCAATTCAGCTGAAGAAGAACTTCTTGAAAATCAACCGTGCCTTTCACTAAAAACACAAACAGAAATCAGGATGAATGAGCGGGGCTTGCCAATCACACTGATTATACTGACGCAATATCAGGGGACTGACCTGAGTCTCTTAGAGCTCTCTGCGGCAGCTGGGCCGGGGGTGGACTTGCGTTTGCGGGGGCGGCCGGGCCCCCGGCGGGCAGGGCTACGGGCCGTCTCCTCTCTCCTGCAAAGAGGAAGACGAGGAGGGTAAGGAGGAAGACAGAGCGAGATTAAAGATGCAGTCAGGACAGCAGGAGAAAACAGGGGGAGACTTGTATCGGCTACAGGTCAAACTGCATTAGGTATGAGCAGGCTGCAAGTCCTGATAAATCAGGAGGATGCAGCATGACAGCAGAATTGTGAATGTTGGAATGCACGACTCAATTTAGACAAAAAGATGTGTGTGTGCGTGTGTGTGTGTGTGTGTGTGTGTGTGTGTGTGTGTGTGTGTGCGCATGTGTGTGTTGTCTTTGCTCACTGGTGGTCGTGTTTCCTCTGTAGCTTGGCCAGTTCCCTCTGTTTCTCTTTGTAGCGGCGCTGTAGCTCAGCCAGCTGGACACGCATGGCCAGCTCCTCCCCTCCCATCGTCTCCATGGAGCCCTTCACTGGGCACACCTGACACACACACGCACACACATACACACACACGGGCACACAAAGCAGGGGTATTTCAATGCTGAGCACAAACCAGGTTCAACAGTCACTGGATATGTGAAGTGGGCAGCTTGTGTTTGGACAGCTTGATGATGATTAGACGGATTTTCCTGCGACTACAAGCTCACAAGTTCAGTCACTACAGCTGCAGTTTTTGCTCAAAGGCTTCTGGGAGATCGACCTGGCGCTGGATGTAAAAACTGTAGTAACTGGCATTAACAAAAATAAAGTAACGAACCTTTCCGTGATAAAATGGTTATTTGATGGATTGTAGATTAATTCATATTTTTTTTTAATGTTTTGTTAAATGTGGAACGCACTATGTAGTTTTGGGGGTGAAACTTTAATCAGAAAAGAAAGATCTTCATTGACTCATTTTTTAATGCTTAAACTAAATAAACAAACTCTCTGTTTTCATGACTGTATAAACTGAATAAACAAACTGACCTTAAAGGACAACACAATGTCATACTGTTTTACTTTGTTTATATTTGGCGGACCCTGCCACCTTTTCATGCTTCAAACAGGTTTCTGGGGACCTTATTTTCCTCTGAGAACATCTTGTTTATTCCGTCATGGAAAGTTTGTATTATTTCCACATTAATATTATTAAAGAATAAAATTCTGAGTTAGAATTTCTCCTTCAAAACTACACAGTGCCCATTCTTTAATGAATCAAGAATATTATATTTATTTGTCTTTATTTCTGGGACTATTCAAAGAGAGATAAATGCTGATCGACCCCAACATCACCTTATCTTGTTATGCAATCAACTGAAATATTTTAAATGACATTTTCTCATTTTAACTTCTGCAAGATTCCTCCACATTTCACAGTCACTGGGGTATTTATATTTGTCTATGATACCTCAGTACGCACACTACAGTGTTTGCACGATAAACTCTAATGATCTAGGTACTATGGCTGATTTTGATTCACATATTTGCATCACTAAAAGTACTTTAGCGGCTTGGATCCTCAAATATACATTCCTGTATCATGTTTGTATCATGTTCATGTTTTTCCAAAGCTTGGTAGGAAAAACAAATGAGCTGTGTGTCCATTGTTCAACTCCACATTTTCAGCATGAATGATTTATGTTTTTGCATGCATAAAACACACACAAAAGCACGCAGCCTCACCGGCTCGTGGCGAGGCGTCCAGCTGCACTTCCTGCGCAGGTTGAGCCTCTTCCTGATTGGACACTGGCGCCCTGCCCCCGCGTCTGAGGCCCCTCCCCCCATCTCCAGGGCGCGGGCGGCCGCCAGCGTGGCCAGACTGTGGAGGTCGAAGGTCAGCATGTCTTCACCTGCACGGAGACGGATCGTTTGGGGTTTTTAGATCGCTGCGTCACACGGCTGCTGACACGCTGCTATAAAACATGCTGTGCGCTGAACGGATTTATTTGTGGAGCGATGAAACCGTGCCTTGAAAAGTGGTGATATTTATGATATTAGCTGTGTAGTTTATTTGATGTATACTGGTGTTCTTGCTTAATCGTACACACACACGCACGCGCGCGCGCACACACACACACACACACACTCGAGGGGGAGCGATCTCTGCATCTGTCACTGTCATTAACTCTGTCATTGTCACAGCACCAGCAGATGAAACAGAATATTCATGAGATGCACACACACACACACACAAACCTATGCAAATAAACCACTCTGAACACACACATGCATGTACGATGTTTTTCGCTGAGCTGCGCAGACATGAGTGTGTGTGTGTGTGTGTGTGTGTGTGTGTGTGTGTGTGTGTGAGGGAGAACTGGAGAGAAGGAGAGCAGGATGGAAGAAGAAGAAGAAGGAGAGGAGGAGGAGTGCGAAGAAGAAGAAGGGAGGGAGGGAGGGGATGGGGAGTAAAGGGGAGGAGAAGCAATAAGAGGCAAAGTGTTTATTGAGCTATCTATTTATTCTCCTACATCTCCTCATTATGGACATGGACAGAATCCAATTTCCCCTTCCAGGAGAGGAAGAGGAAGAGGAAGAGGAGAGGAGGGGAGAGAAGCGGAGAGGTTTTGGATCACTCACAGGCTGTGCACTGGAGCTGCAAGGCCTATTCACTGACATCTGACATTATTAAAACCTGTGTGTGTGTGTGTGTGTGTGTGAGAGAGAGAGAGAGAGAGAGAGATGCGATAAACAGAGGAGAAGTAGAGTTTTCATCTGTGAAGCGTGATAAAAACATTTTTTTTTTATTTAAAGATCAATGTGAGAACAAACAACAGGTAAGTCTACACAGAAAGAGAGAGAGGAGGGGAGAGACGTGGCGCTGTGTCCTGTCCCGGCTCGCAGAGGTCAACGCCATCTCATCTGTCAGACCTCCGAGCCAATGGCACGCTCTGGTTACCCTGACAGGATGACATCACCGCTGACATCACCGCGCCTAGTTTAGTATCGTGGAGGATGGCCACAATCGATAGATACCTTCCGCCCACAGTATGCCACACACACACACACACACACACACACACTAATAACACCGCACTGTGTCCCTAAAGGGGGGGCGAGGGGGTAATAAGAGGCGGCACAGGGGATTTCAAGGGGAGAAACAAAAACAGTGGAGGAAAATTAAAAACCATTACAGTTGATCTGGGCCTAGTCATCATTAGAGGCCATTAAGGAAGTTTATTGAGCTGAAATTCTAAAATAAAGGAAATGTGGGGGAGTGGATGCGAGTATGACACAAACAGCCCCTCTGCCTATGTGTAAATAGAAGTAATGGCGCTAATTTATACTGGAGGGGAAAGTCTCTCTTGATTCCTTAATCTGTAATTGCGATCTCGAGGGAGAGGCTGAGATATCCTTCCGCGTCAAGGAGCGGCATAAATGCATCTGTCTGGGATCGGTTTCATCTCCCAAACACATTCAGGATGACAAAAACGCCATCAGCGGTATTAATAACATTCCACGCAGCGAGGCCGGAGCGGGGTTTTAAATAAATGCGTTGCAATTTGGAGAACGTTTTCCGCGCCACGACAGGACTTATTGATTTCACACCTATTACGCATGCGAGCCACGTGCGCGCACATGTAAACAAATGCAGCACACACACACACACCTCTCCACACATGCACAGGCAGCTGCAGAGCGACTTATGATTTTTACACTTATTAATTCCGTCAACAAGGCTTGCAGAGGCAGGATTTACACACAAGATTACATTGGTTTAATATAAAATAAATAAATAAAAAATATTTAAAAAAGAGGAAAAAAAAGAAGAGGCAGGTGAGGGCGGGGGGGAATAACAAAGAGGGAGGAGGAGGAGGAGGAGGCAGGCAGGCAGCCTGGTGGAGAGACACATAGACTCTGATGGAGGAAAGCAGGGATTCATCTGGGATTACTTAACAGCTTATACACACACACACACTCGCCGCCATGTGTGCACGCGCACACACAAACACGGGCAAACACACACACACACACACACACACATACACACACACAGATGCTGGCATAAATAAAAACACTTTCTCTCCGAGGGACGAGAGGAAAATAGGAGCGCTTACAGGAGAAGTGCTTTAAAGGAAAGGGTCTAATTAGCAAAGCAAGACGCCAGAGCCTGGGGGACATACTGGGCAGAGTGTGTGTGTCTGTGTGTCTGTGTGTGTGTGTGTGTGTGCGTCTGTGTCTGTGTGTGTCTGTGTGTGTCTGTGTGTGTCTGTGTGTGTCCTGGCTTGTGTCTGAAGCTCTGCTTGATTGTCCATCCCTGTGTCCCTCTCAAAAATACACGCACACATGTATGCGCGCACACACACACACACACCCACACACCCTTCCCACAGGGCAAAACATGTTCTACGGGCAAGAACGTCCGAGTTGAGGAAGGAAGCAGGACAGTAAGTGGGAAATTTATGTGTATGTGTTTGTGTGTGTGTGTGTGTGTGTGTGTGTGAGAGAGAGAGCTGTTAGTGTGTGAGTCTCCACATCTGGGTTGCACACGTCTCCCAGACCCCCTTTTTTTTCCGTTCACTGTACAGTAAGCATGTGTGTCTGTGTAGACAAGAACTTTTAACTGGGACACACGTAATTATTGAGGACATTTCTACATATTTGGTCACATTTCACAAGCATTTCATAAATGTATGAAAGGTTAGAACGTGGGCAAAAAAGCCAGATGTGTACGGTTGAAGAAAAAAAACGTGCATTTTTGTCAATGAACTCACCCTCAGCATCTTTCTCTTTGCCCTCCCTGCTCCTCTGCTGGATCTCCAGGTCGGCCAGTTCCCCCAGTATCTCCATACCGTGGTGAGGCGGAGGGCTCGGGGCCCGGACAGCAGGTACAGGTGGGTACAAGGCATCTCTGGTGGCGCACAGAGCAGCGGCGATCAGGAGCTCCAGGCTCCACATGTAGGCCCCTTGGAGCTGAGCCGCTGTGCTCGCCGTGGGAGGGAGGGAGAGGTCAGAGGACGGAGGAGAAGTAGCAGGAGAGTTACATGTTAGTTCCACCAAGGTCTTCTCCTCTTCCTCATCATCCTCAACCACCTCTACATTCTCTTCATCTTTGTCCTCCTCCTCCTCCTCCTTCTCCTCCTCTCCAGGCACAGAGGCGGTACATTCTGTTGGTTCAGGCCTCGTTTTCTCTCCCTCCTCCTCCTGCATGTCCTCTTTTCCACACTCACTATCATCCTCCTGCTCTTTGCATAGTTGGGGCTCCTCCAGGCTCAGAGAGAGCTCTACTTTCAGGGCTTTGCCCGTGGCTGACGCCGGGCAGGCTGGATCCAGGAGCAGAGCTGGGGAAGGGCATGGCGGCAATCCAGAAATCTCACTCTGGGGCTCGGAGACGGAGCATCCTTTCGCTTCCAGCCTCCTTTCTTCCTTCTCTTCCTCTGGTACTCCACTCTGGGATGCAACCACTTTGCAGTCTCTCTCATCCTCTTCCTCCCTCCTCTCCTCTTCTTCCGTGAGAGGCTGGACGTGGCACGGCCGCGGGAGGGATTCTGAGTCAGGCTGCGCCGGCTCCACCTCCACCGCCGTGGCTTGTTCGGCCAGGCGGGCTTCAGGAGGCGAGGGCCCAGCCTTGTAACCCATGGTGATCGGAGGGTAAGTGTAAACAGGTGGTAGGTCTGGAGGAAAGAGGAGGAAGGAAGAATGTTTGATAAGTCTTTTGACATAAATCTCAACAAACTGTACGTTTTATTCACAAGCATCTACAGAAAAAATACAATCTCAATGTTCTTTAAAGGAGTTCTATGTAGATTTGGGGAATAAAGAGAAAGATTTTCATTTACTTTTTGTTTTTTTGCCAAAACAAACAAAACAATCTCTCTTAATTTCCATGACTGAATAAACTGAATAAATAAACTATAAAGAACGCAATCACATACTGTCTTACTTTGTTTATATGTGGCAGGCTCTGCCACCTTTATAGTCTCAAACAGTGTTCTAGGGACCTTATTATCCTCTGAGAACAGCTCGTTTCCTCAGTTATGGAGTAAATTAATGTTGTAAATATTACAATTCTGAGTTTGGATCTCCCAAATCTGCACAATGCCTCTTTAAGTCAGTCCTTTCCCTTTTAAATTCATTGCCATTCTGTTCAGGCAGACAGGATGAAGCACGTGATTACAGTTGGCATAATACACTGACAGCAGGGCGCAGCAAACACAGGGAGTGCGTGTGCGTGTGTCTGTGTGTACAGTAGTTTATATTTTATGTACTGTCTGTGTGTGTGTGTGTGTGTGTGTGTGTGTGTGTGTGTGTGTGTGTAGAAGTGTGAGTGAGTGTATAGATCTACGTGGGATATTGATGACACCCTGCCGTTTTCCTGTGATTGCAGCGCCGGCCCTGTCACCCCCGCGTTCTTATTATTGATGGTATCCCTCCGCCCCCTGACAACACGGCTAGATGAATGCGTATCCTTCCGCCTGTACTTCTCAAGGACCCCTGAAGGATAAGGAGGGTCTGTCTGAAGATTTCACTGACCTTCCCTCTTGTCACACACATGCCGGTATCGGACGCACACACAGCCACGCTGGCAGGTCACACATACACATACTGAGTGCCCATATGCTTTCTCTGACCTTAATGGCTGACCTGCCCGCTGTCCCTCTTTAGCTTGCACAGATAAAAAAAAAAAGAAAAGAAAAACTGCACACACACACACACACACACACACACTCAAGGACACACAGAGCAAGAGATCAGCCATGCTTCAAACAATTTCTGCAAAATCAAAAGAATAGCACGCTTCAAAGACCAGTGCTTCATTTCTGTAGCAGCAGCCTCCATCTCTCACTCCCTCTCGTTTTTCTCCTCTCACTCAATGTCTCTCTATCTCTTGTCTCTCACTCCCTTTCCTGGTTGCTGTCTATATTTTTCTGACTGTGGATCCATCAACCAAGCTTCTCCACACTCACCTGGCTCAAGGGATTGTGGGTAGTCCTGAGGTGGCTGTCCCTCCCCTCTGTCACTGCCCCTCTCCAGCCCCTTAGAGAGGTGCGAAGGAGCAGGGCTGAGGGCTGGGGAGCGGGGCGCCGCCGCCGCAGGGCTCGGCGCAGGGGTCAGAGGGTTGGGCGGGTGCGGCCGCCTGGACGGGGAGTGGTAGCAAGGTGACTGACGGCTGCTGGGACACATCCCCGGGGATGGTGTGGGTGTCTTGGGCGGAGGAGGGGTGTGTGAGAAGGGTTTGCCTGCATGAGAGGAGGCGCTGGATGAAGAGGAGGAAGAAGACGAGGAGGGAGTTCTGGAGGTGTGGGATTCATGAGGAGAGTCCTCGATGGTGATGGCGTGCTCCTCATGTTTTCTCTGTGAAAGACGAATAAAATATCATCTTAAAGAAGGATGTTCAGCTTTTTGTAGAAATACCAGTTTTGTTAAAATCAGTGATTGAATGTATATGTAAGTACATTTACTTAAGTACAGTTTTAAGGTACTTGCTCTTTACTTGATTAGGTCTATTTTCTGCAACTTCATACTTCCACTTTCCACTTTACTTTTTTTTGAAGGAATACATTGTACTTTTTACTCCAATTCACTTTATTGAATAACCTTAGTTACTAGCTACTGCGCAGATCACATGCTGCATCAAAACCAAAGTGAAAACATTTCAATTTTTTTTTCAGCAATAGGAAAATAAAAAAATCAGGGGGGCTGCAGCAGTTTGCTTTGAATAGATTAAGAGGTGGTAAAATACAATCCACAAAGGCACAATTACCAAAAAAAAAACTCTGACAGAGAAGCCACGAAAAAAGAAATCAGTGTCAGCTACACTGTTCGATTGCCAAATGATCTGGCAATGTGAGAGTGCAAAAGCTGCACACCAACGCCTCAGTTAAACCTTTTGCCAAGACAAGAAGAGGAAGTCATTGGCTCAAATGATTATTACTGAGTGGGTTTTGTGCATATGCTTTTCTTTCAGTGTTTAGAAATCAGGGCTGCTATGACTACTGGTGCTGCATTCAAGGAAGATGTTTTGTGTAATATCTCAATATTTCCACACTTCCTCATTTGACAATTTCGTAACAGCGTTTCACAAGCGTAAACTAAAATGAAACCTCTCTCCGAACGCGGCTGGGTCATATTAGTGTTACCTGTAAGGAGTGACGCTGCATGTGCTCCATGGCTCGCTGCTGCTGCTGCTGCTGGTGCTGATGCTGCAGGGCGTACAGGTCCTGTTGCCGTAGGAATGAGGAGCGGGAGTAGACAGGGTGGTGCTGCAGGTGAGAAGGAGGGCCCCTGCTTCCATACACAGGGGGCCACAGACCTGACTGCTCCAGAACATCTAGAGTGGGAAACACAAAGAGACGATTAGAGATAAGAGATGTTTGGGGGGCATTTTGATTGTTGTGAAAAAGAAGAAAGTCATTTCTATATTGACTTTCTAATTTATTTATTTTTTCATTTTCCTATGTTGGGAAACACATCTTCCTAAAAGCTTCAACCAAGCATTATATGAATTCACACACACACACACACACACACACACACAGACACATCCCTCCTTGGCTGCCTTGTCGCTGGGAACCTTTGTTCTGTGAGATTAGCCTGAGTGGGCTAATGTTTCCCAGGGGAAGGGTTCAGTGGATGCACTTCCCCTCTCTGCAGGAACTCCCACGGAGCGAGGCAAGGGAGGCGGGAGATAATTAAATTTCACAGCCTGTTTGCAAGGCAGCGTTGACACACACACACACACACACACACCACACACAAACACACATGCACACTCAAACGCACATACACACACACACACACACACACACACACACACACACACACACACACACACACTTCTTTCTCTCTCCAGCAATGGCTGAGATGAACAACACAACCCTTAACACTGAGTGATATCTCATGTAGTTCCAGACATGAACACAACTACCTTTAAACGTCCACATACACGCACACGCCGACACACACAAAGTCCAGTCCATACACGACAGTGCTCCACCACAAAAGAGATGAACGCCAGTTAAAATGGTTTGCATAACACCGGGCACATGCCGAGGGGGTGGGGGGGTTGGGGGGAGCGATGGAATAGCTGCTCCCATTAACGAAGCTATAAAACATGGTCCCTCTGACAGAGGGACTTAGTTGAGCATTATATTATGATTAGCCAATGATACTAAAACTCTGGGAGAGAAATGGCAGCGGCTCTGATGGTACAAATGGAGGGAAGGCGGCAGTAAGTACGGCTGCACAGCAATGCATATGGACTCTGTTGGATGTGTGTATGTGTGTATGATTTGGTGTAAGAGGGATGCTCAGCATACCTAGGTGATGATGAGGCCCGGGTTCTGTTGGAAGAACCACCAGCGGGGAGTTGGGATCTTGGGTGAGCGACCCCAAGACGGGCTGCAGAGGACTGGGCAGACCTGGCGGGAAGCCGGGACTCATTCCCACGTGGCCAAGACCTGGAATAAAGATAATCACAGTCAAATGAGAGAAACATTTGAATACATATTTGAATACTCGAATAAGATAGGGCTGTGCTTAGTGGGTAAATATTGGGATGCACTCTACAAACAAAACCTAAAGGGGAAACTGTTGGTGCCTGTATTGAGGAGCAGGAGTAATGTGAAACTTCAGTTAAATGTGTTTACTGTGTAATCAGCTTGTTTATGATACACTTTGAGAAAACAACTGGTTTCGACCTCTGCAAGTCTTTATCAGGGTTTGAACCCTCCAAATTAAATTCTTATCTCGACCTCAAACAAAAGGGCTCTGGAATTGAGTTCAGGACCAGTCAGGATCACAGCTGCAGGGATATTAATGAATTGTTTGACGCATACTGTAATTAAAGATGGCTTCTAAGAGAACATAAGTAAACAAAAAACCTGTAAACCTGTTTCCACATTTTACTGTATTTAAACACCAACATCCTGGACTTCAACATACTTTAATCATAGCATTGTGACTAAAAACTGGCAAAAATTAGCATAACCCCCGAGGTGCCATGTTTCTATCGCTGCTGATTGGAGCTGGAGCTGATAAATACTCATGACTCTAGTCATGAGTATTTATCAGCTCCAGCTGATAAAGCAGCACCCTGCCCTGTCTGCTGTGTCCAGGGGTGTTGTCTGGGGAACGATGGGGCGGCCTGGCGACATTTTACTTGGGAAGTAATGTTGATGGTATCCTTTACCAATGAAGACAAAAGCCAGATGTTGGTGGGCGAGAAAGGGACATAAGCACGACTAGCTCCAGTTTGCTCTTTTCAACATCTTTGACTAATTTTGTCTCCGTAGCTCATTTATAAAATGCAATTGTCATTCAACCTCGAGCCCGTCAACAAGTGTTTTTACATTTACTGTTCTGAACACCTCAGTTTTTCTCAAGCAAATGTCTCCAAAAAATAAATAAAGGACCCCTGTATTCAGCATTAATAACAATGGAACCATGGTTGAACACACGGAGGAAAAAAAAAGAATGAAAAAATTTATCAATATGATATCCAAAAAAACCTCCCACATAACACCCACACTGACTGACACTAGATGTCAACAGAACGATAAAAAATATTATCCAGTATAGGAAAATAACATGTTGGCGACATGAAGCAAAATCCACTCGACTCACTGTATGAATGTCCCATCCAGAGGGAGGGACTTCCTGTCCTTTGCATCCAGTGGTGGTGAGCGTGTGCAGCAGGGTCGGCCCCCAACTGACCGGCCCCTCCGGGAACCAAGAGGTGAGAGGTCAGGTCACCATGGCAACTACTAGAAGGGTGGATCCTGGCGAACTCCACGCGCTCCTTGTTTTCCCTGTCGTGAGGGTACTCTGTCATTACCTTGATTATCCCTCACATTGTCATCATCATCATCATCCTCATGGCGGTCATTATGATCATTATCTTCATCCTTGTCATTTTCATTACCACTACCACCATTATAATCATCAAGAAAAGGAAATATGACGGCAACAGGAACAGCCATCATCTTGCGCCTCGTCTATGAGTTCTCATTATGTGTTTTCTTCCCTTAATATGACTACATAATAAGAGCCTGATACTTCAGAGACATCCGTATTAGTCCCCATAACATTAATGCACCACATCTAGGAGAGAGAGAGAGAGTGAGGGGGTGCAGAGAAACCACATCAAAGGGTGAGAAGAGTAAATGGAGTGAGGGGATGAGAGAAAAGAGAAGCAGAGCCTCCGACTGGCGGAGAGAAGCCGAGAGAATAAAAGAAGTGCAGCTTATCAGATGAGAGGAAAAAATACAAAAAGATGCTACCCACTGCTTGTGTGTGTGCGTTCAGACGTGTTGGTGTTTGTGAATCTACCTGATGATCATCTCTCTGTCTCTGTCCAGATGATGAAGGCTGATCTGTTCTTCTGTCATCCTCTTCCTCTCCTCTGCTTCCCGACCAAGAGGATACACAGGGCGTGACACGCCTGAATTATAAACCAAAGTAACAACGCAACGGTCAGGCACCAATCAAAGACATCACAAGATGACATTGTTTCATGCTACTTCTGAAAAAACAAAGCACTGAAGACACAATGTTTTGCAGTTCTACATGCAGAAACCTTGTACAAATAGTGTCATATACGAGTCTCATGTCATGCCAGAAAATTCACATTTCTTGCATACTGCTCAACATGCCTCATATATTTCTAGGATTTAAAGTGATGTTCCACATTTCCCAGGAGGCCTAGCTAACACTTTATAATAACCATCATTATGAAAGGGTACATTTTAAGTTAATCAATTAACAAATGATTCTTTAGTTGATAGTTATTTTACTGTTAACAAACACTGAAATGCAAGAAGCAGGAAATGTAAGATACTGAACAACAATCAATAGCTGCTCTCAAGTGTTTAATCCAGGGTTCGTACAGTTTCTTATGAATAAGATTCAAGCACTTTCAAGGCCCTCAGCCAAAAATATCAAGACTCTCAAAGCCTTTATCATCACATCTGAATTATTTAAAAAATGCACTTGGGAAATTTTTTTATTGCATTTTTTTAAGCATTCTGATTTAATGCTAATTAATTTTGACCCAAGAAAACGATGAAAAACAATGTCCCCACAAATGTTAGAATTACATGAGTGATTGTGTAGATGAAACACCAGTTTGTATTGAAAATCAAACATTTTTCAAGATGTATATTCATATTCAAGCACAATCCCAACCTTTGAAAGAATAAAATAAAGGTTAAAGTGAAGCATTTCCCAATTTTGAAGGCTTTGCACAAATCCTGTTAATACTTGATTTTTCCCTTAACGCAGTCTAGAGTACAGAAATAGCATTGACTTGCAGTACGAGCAGCATAAATGATGTCTGACCTTTCATGCTGGGCAGCACCCTGCCCTGTCTGCTGTGTCCAGGGGTGTTGTCTGGGGAACGATGGGGCGGCCTGGCGACCGCAACCGCAATACCCACCGGAGGCTGTCGCACCTCCCCTTCACCTGCCTCCCCCGCCTCCTTCCCACCTCTGTCTCCCCTCTCACCCTCGTTAGTGGAGCCTCGACGAGGAGGGAGCGACTGTTTGGGAGGGTCTTGCAGGGAGGTGTTGTTTTTAACTCCACCTCTGTCCCCCTTCTCTGATCTCTCTCCACCCTGCTTTAGGCAACCCAGACCTCCAAAGGGGCCTCGCTGTGGCAGCAGCAAAGGTTGCTGGGAGCTGTAGTTCATTAGGTTCTTCATGGCACTGCCCTCACCCTCAGTGGTGTGTGATGAGGAGCGGGATAGAGGTGGAGGCTGTTGAGAATGGGGCTGGTTCTGGTCACTATTTGGAGCTCTGTTGCTGAGCCCTCTTACTTCACCATTACCAACTGATGCATGATGGGAGGCTTTTCTCTGGTCCTCTTGGTAGCCCCCTCGAGCCCCCCAGGAAGGTGTTGTCTGAGCGCCGTCCCTTCCCCTCTCCTCTGTACTTGCTCCATGCTGCTGATGCCGTATCCTTGCAACTTTTTGCCCCTCCCTGTGAGCCACTGACCCCATCCTCCCATCAGGATGAGGACCTGAGTGGGTACAGTCCCTGAAGGGAGGGGTGCTGGTGTCTGGGCCATTCTTGGGCGTACCCTGTCCGGCACCAGGGTGTGTCGCCTGGGCATCTAGTGGGAGTGATGGACGGTAAACTTCGTCCATGACCTCTACATCTCTGAAGGATGAAGATGCTTCAAGGCTGCAGGACCGCAGCTCAGGCTGAGAACTCCCATTGGAGCTGGGTTTGTGGAAGTGCTGCGTCTGGTGGCTCCAGTCTGGAGGTTTGTCAGCCTTGCCATATCCCAGCTGCTGCTGGTGTGGCTGGGACTTGTCCTTCTTCTGGCAACTACTAAGTCGGCTGAGGTGATGAGTTGGGCTTTCATAAGCTCCTTCTCCACTCTTGTCCTCTCCCTTTCTCCCACCTCCTCCTGCTCCACGACAGTCAGTGGATGCCAGGTCTCCCAGTGGTCCAACTGAGGGCACGTACGTCGGGCCAATGACTTTCGCCTCCCTGGCAGATCCTCCAGGGGTGGATGCCAGGTCTTTGGATGGCGTCAGTGTAAGAGGGCTTGGGGGACAGTAAAACTCAGGATGAGGATGGTGATGTGCATGGTGTAGCCACCCTCCTGCCACTGTGGAGCCCATGTGCAGGGCATGAGAAGGAGGTGGCGGAGGGGGAGGAGGAGGCATGGAGTAGGAGGCCACAGAGTGGGGGGTTGGAGGTGCCAAGATGGCTGTCACTGCAGCTGCACCTCTTCGCATACATTCATTGGAAGAGGCTGAAGATTCACTGATCCTCATCTCACCATTTATGGGTCCATCCTTGGAACACCGCCGGCCACCTCCAGATGGAGGTCTACTCACCCCACCACCACTGCAGCTGCTCAGTGTGCCTCCCTTTCCTCCAGAGCCTGTCTCTGCTACTGCACCACCAGATAGTTTACAGGCACTCATATGTTTTGTCTCCTGACTGCCTGAGTCATTGTCTCTGTACTCCTTGTGTCGCTCCAGAGGGTGTCTGTGGTCCTCCTCCCTGCCCTGCGGTGCAAGGTGAGGAAGGAGGGCATGGTGGGGGTGGGGATAAGCTTGGTGGTGGTGGCTGGACGGAGCAGTTGCAGAGTTTGCCTGATGAGAATGGTGATGTTGAAGCTGATGCTGTTTGTCTTTGCTCTCCTGGTGCCGCTCCTTGCTGCTCGATCGCTCCTTCATTTTGGACGCGGATGAAACTGCTTTCTCACCCGCATCCTTGGTGCTCTTGCCGCTTCCACCCCCATTGTCTGTCTCTCGGCTGCAAGAGCCGAGCGGGTGGCCCGGGGCGGTCCTGGACAGCGGAGGGAGGCTGTGAGAGGTGGAGAGCAGAGGGGGCTGGGGAGGAAGGCCTCTCAGGTAGAAGTGATCTGGGAGGAGAAGAGAAGTGAATCTTTAAAGTTGTTGGTTTCAAGAAATTTAGAGAAATGTAGATGTTTGTAGGAAAACAAATAAGTCTGAAACAATTTTAATAAAATTACAATGTTTTAAAATGTGCTCCTATGATATCTAGCCTTTGCCAAACTGAAAAGCTTTTCTCCTACGGTGAGCACTGATTAGGCAGTTTGGGCAAGTGTAAATATAGCACACACACACACCAATGCCTACCTTTTTGTGTTTCGTAGAATCTGTGCTGTCCATACAGACCATTGCTATGGTGGTCCAGGGGACTCATGGGGAGAAAAGGAGAAGCGAGACTTCCTGAATAGCTGGGGTACCCTGTCAAACGGAGGGAGAGAAAAAATTGATGTTTCTCCACAGCGTTGACATTCAGCAGCCCTCTAAACAAACAGTTTATCTCTACAATCTATCATGAAATGGGGCCATTTTGGAAAACAAAAAAAAACATGGCCAGTTAGTGCAACTTTCACCATAAATGCACTTTTTTGCACAAACACGCCACATCAGTTGACATTATTTACAGTGGTAAATAAAGTGGTGACAAAAACCACAGCCGACAGCTACTGCCAAATGTTCACAGCATTAAACTGGATGGAATTTGCTCTTCTACAAAACACATTTTTCCCAAACCCAAGACAAATAGCATCAAGCTCCACAACCCACCCCCCAACACACACACACACACACAGTCCTCCCAGGAGGTCACTGGGAGGTCACTGGTCGTTCCACTCTGTTCCTCGTCTTCAAGGACGTTGAACTGCATCATAGGATAGAGGAGGTCTTAGTGCTTGTGTTGATGAGGGTGGGCGAGTGAGGGTCGGTGTGGGTGTGTGGGGTTGTGGCTGAGAGGGGGGTGTTATTGGAAGGGGGGGGAAACTCACCACAGGTCCATGCAAATACACAAGTACACAACCACACATATGCACGGGAGGCACACAACTCCACATTATGGGACCAAAAGGCTTAGATTGTGTGTGTGTGTGTGTCTGTGTGTGTGTTCTCCAGCAGCTGGTTTCATGCCCCACAGAGTGTCCTTGCCGGCCCGTTAATTGGCAGCCGTTAAAAGTTTAACGGTGGTGGCCAAAGTAAACAGCACTCCATAAAAACTCATCCTACGCATTCCACAGTCGCACTGCAAAACCACCAACACCCCCTCACTGCTCCCAGCATGTGTGTGTGGGGGACTCTGTGTGTCTGCGTGCTCATGCCGCAATGTAAATGCATGAATGTGTACACTGTGTGTGTGTGTGTGTGTATGTGTGTGTGTGTGGGAGTGAGTGTGTGTCTGATTACTCTGACTGGTTAACAACCAGTGAATCTAAATGGCGACAATTAGCCAAAAGGCTCTATCAGCCATCTAAAGCCAATCCCCCGGGTAATGATGAGTGATAAAACTCAGAAGGGAGGGAGCGAGGGATGGTGGGGAGATGAGAAAGAAGAAGAAGTGGGGAACAAAGATGGCAAAGGGGGTGAAAGAAGGAAGGGAAGAAGGGATAGAGGAGGTTGGCGATTGAAGGAACGATGTAAAGACGGTAAAAGTAGAGGAGACACCAGAAGAACAGGGCTGTCAGTATGAAAAGCCCCCAATCTGGAGCTGCTGTGAGGCGTATGGAGAGAGGAGTGTGTGTGTGTTGCGGAGACTCGGTGTATGTGTGTGCGTGTGAGTGTGTGTGTGAGAGAGGGGGAGGGGGTGGAAGATGAAGGAGGAAGTGAAAGGGAAGTGGAGAGCTTTGAGATGGATGAGATGAGAGGAAAGAGGAAAGGGAGGTAAGGAGAGGAGCGAGAGCACATGAGAGAGGGGACAAAAAACAAGGACAGGTGTGGAAGAGGGGGAGCGGGTGAGGGTGTGTGTGTGTGTGTGTGTGTGTGTGTGTGTGTGTGTGTGTGATTCAGAGAGAAAAGGAGAGAGAGGGAAAGAAAGGCGCACGCGTGTGTGTGAGGGAGTATGTGCTGTTTTTCAAACAACTGTGCATTTCTTCGTGAATATGTCTTATCTGTGACAATGTGTGTGTCTATAGAGTGCGTGTGATTGAGTGTGTGTGTGTGTGTGTGTGTGTGTGTGTGTGTGTGTGTGTGTGTGTGTGTGTGTGTGTATCAGCCAGGTTTCTTCTCTCTGTGCTGGCTACGTTCCACTCTCTGGACCGTGGCCAGCTGGCAGACCGCCTACCGGAGCTCCCTGGCTTGAATTCTTAAAAACAATCATTTGTAGTGTGTGTGCGCGTGTTCGTGCATGTGAGTGTATGTGTATGCGATTGAGTGTGTGTGCAGACATCAAAGCCGAGCCACACAGACACAAAATCTGTCTGATAGGCGCACACACACACACACACACACGCACACACACACACACACACACACATTCTTGCTCTCTGTTGCGTTCACGTCGAAGTCCTGCCTCCGACTCTTTCTATGAATCTGATTTAAGATACGAGTCACTCCGGGCGACATTAGCGCTCATTTTCAGGACTTAACTGTTGCTATTTATCGCTCGATGAGCTGCAAATGAGGCAGTTGTACAAACAAAACTCTTGTCTCCTCTCAAGCTTTAAAGCTGCATCAGGAGAGATTTCGGTGTAAAAACACAGCTCTTATGAGTTTGTCTCAGGAGCTTAAAATCACAAATTTGCGTGGAGAATTGTCCTGTCTGCACGAGTGAGAGGCAGCGTGTTCGACTTATTTGTCCAAATTAAATTCTGGTGTGTTTACTTCACTACCAACAGGATGTGACAGATTAAAATTCAGAGGTGGGGGGAATAAACACTGCCCCATAAACAGCTGCTCCCTCCAGAGAAAGTTGTACTTTCTCTCTAAATTACCTCTAAATCAGTGGGATTTTCTCGGTTGCGTCCAAAATGTTGTATTTGTTTGGCAAACGGTTTGAGGGATAGCAGGCAGGGTGCTGTCAGATAAGTCAGAAGAATCCTTTTTCACCATAGACATTTTCATATGTCATACCAGGAACCATCAACACTAATGATGGCTCCACTTTAGCGACACTAGCGACACCATCAAAACTGACTCATCTGACTGGG